>NC_043753.1:1066095-1246095 GCF_902148845.1 Salarias fasciatus
AGAGGAACCTGGACGCTGTGGAACCCTCCAGGGTCCACCTTTCAAAATAAAAGTTCTCCGGTGTTCTCGGGACTGCTGACCTCTGGTCGACCCCGTTCTAGCGTTCCGCCGCCGGCTGGTCTGGGTTTGTTCGGTTCTGGTCCCGGCTGGCGCGGCGGTCGAGGTTTTATTTTGAAAAGCTGCTTGTGGAGCAGGAAGTGGACTGACCCTGTGGCTCCGCCCCCAGGAGGAGGCGGCCATGCAGAGCTGCGGATACTCCTGCTCCCCGCTCAACGTGGTCGACCTCATCGTGGACATCATGTTCATCATCGACATCCTCATCAACTTCAGGTCCACACACACACACACACGCACCGCAGAACACACACAGAGCTGGTTTTCCTGGTCTGGGCTTCTGATTGGTCCTCAGCTCTGGACCAATCAGATTGCGTCAGAAAAACCTTTGTTTATTTGTTTGTTGTTTATATTTTCATGAAACCAAACAAACAACAGGGAGCCAGTTCTAATGAGACGTTCTGGAGCAAAACTCAGAGAACTGTTGCATCATGGGTGTTTTTCCTGCGTGGCTTTGAGGCTGATGCTAGTTAGCTAGCTGTCATGGCGGTGGAATGATTCCGTTAGCTTCCTGAACCTGAACGTGGTGATGAAAGGTTCCGGTTCTCGGTGGATCTGGTTCTGACGAGAACCCTGGGTTCCGGTTCCCTCCCTCAGGACGACCTACGTCAACTCCAACGACGAGGTGGTGAGCCACCCCGTGCGCATCGCCGTGCACTACTTCAAGGGCTGGTTCCTCATCGACATGGTGGCCGCCATCCCCTTCGACCTGCTGATCTACCGCAACGGAGAGGAGGTGGGTTCCACGTCCGGGTTCCACGTCCGGGTTCCACGTCCGGGTTCCACGTCCGGGTTCCACGTCCGGGTTCCACGCGACACGTTCCCACGTCAGCATCCACCGTCTCCATGACGAGGCTGACTTCATGATCCAGCCTTTCTGCTGGATGGATGAAGGATAGGTGGATGAATGGATGGATGATGGGTGGATGGATGATGGATCCTCCTCTCCTTTGTCCGTCCTCTGCAGTGTTCTCTTCCTGTTCTGGGTTTGGAGGTTCTGGTTCGGTTCCTTTAGCTCCTTTAGAACATCTGTGTGTGTGTGTGTGTGTGTGTGTGTGTGTGTGTGTGTGTGTGTGTGTGTGTGTGTGTGTGTGTGTGTGTGTGTGTGTGTGCAGACCACCACGCTGATCGGCCTGCTGAAGACGGCCCGCCTGCTGCGTCTGGTCCGGGTGGCCCGGAAGCTGGACCGCTACTCGGAGTACGGCGCCGCCGTGCTCTTCCTGCTCATGTGCACCTTCGCCCTGATCGCCCACTGGCTGGCCTGCATCTGGTAGGAGGAGCGCCGGGGCGGGGGCGGGGCCGGCGGCGGCGGACCCCGCCCCCTGACGGGTTCTCTCTGGGTCTGCAGGTACGCCATCGGGAACGTGGAGCGGAACGGCTCCATCGGCTGGCTTCACACTCTGGGGGACCAGCTGGGGAAACACTACAACGACTCTGTCCAAGGTACTGAACCCAGCTGCAGGCCGGGGTCCAGACCGACCGGGGTCCAGACCGACCGGGGTCCAGACCGACCGGGGTCCAGACCGACCGGGGTCCAGACCGACCGGGGTCCAGACCGACCGGGGTCCAGACCGACCGGGGTCCAGACCGACCCCGACCGACCGGGGTCCAGACCGACTGGGGTCCAGACCGACCGGGGTCCAGACCGACCGGGGTCCAGACCGACCGGGGTCCAGACCGACCCCGACCGACCGGGGTCCAGACCGACCGGGGTCCAGACCGACCGGGGTCCAGACCGACCGGGGTCCAGACCGACCGGGGTCCAGCTGATGTAATGTTCTAGAGACGCACTGACACCACTTCTTAAAGGACCAGGACCAGAACTGACTCAGGTTCTCACTTCTAATCGAGTTAATCTCAATTAATTCATGTAGGGCTGCTTCTAAAATGTGGTTAATCTCAGAAGTGAGATTAAAATGAACAAACAGAACCCAGACTGTTGTGTTGTTGTACTCATCTTACGTTCAGGTTAATGAAGTTACTGAGTTAATTAGATTACTGTTTTTAGTCATGACAGACAGACGGACCGGCGTTCCTTTGAGCACCTCAACTTTTACCTGTTGATGGTTCAAATTCCACAACATCAAACTGGTTACTGGTGTCTTCAGTGAGACGTTTAACAACAAGGAGTTTTTACACAATAAATTGGTGATTTTGTGTTGATTACAAATTATACAATTAATTGTGATTAATCACAGACAGACGTGTGATTAATTGTGATTAATCACATTATTTTTCCCTGGACTCCACCTTCAGCTACTGGCTTAAAGGAGCCTGTCATGTTCAGCCAAACACAGACGTTCAAAACGACTCCACAGCTCTCCACTCATGTTTACCCCGGAATCTTTATGTCTTTATGTTGACGAGGGTTAAATGCTACCCCTCTTTGCCCCCCCCCAGGCTCAGGACCCTCCATCAAGGATAAGTACGTGACGGCGCTGTACTTCACCTTCAGCAGCCTGACCAGCGTGGGCTTCGGCAACGTTTCCCCCAACACCAACTCGGAGAAGATCTTCTCCATCTGCGTCATGCTCATAGGCTGTAAGTCAGAGGTCAGAGGTCACGGCCCTGAGGACTGATAGAAAAACAAGAGATGATCAAACAGGAAACAAGAAGCAGAGTTTGCATTTCATGTCTTTTCAGTCAGACTGTGTTTTTTCTCCAGTCGTTCTGAAGGATTCAGCCTGAAAGATTTACTTCGTTACAACAACAGAAACAGACGTTTAACATCCGCCTGACGCTGATCAGCCGGACTGCAGCCAGCTGAGTGAAACCAGCAGATCAGAGATCTGGAAACCTTTCTGTTCTCACACACACACACACACACACACACACACACACACACACACACACACACACACACACACACACACACTTCTAAACCTCGCCGAGTCAAACTTGACCTTGACCGGTTCTCCCTCACTCCGGTGTTTCGGTTCTCCTCCTCTCTGAGTGAGAACTCTAACTCTGGTTCCTTCATGTCCACATTTGTCCTCCAACATCTGGACAGAAGACACGTGGTTGTTTCAGAGCAGAGCTGGATTTCCCCAGCGTCCCTGAACGCCTCGCGTCTCACCCTCTGGCTGGTCGTCTTGTTGATGGAGCCGGAGAATTCCAGAGGATTTTTTGCTTTGTGCCTGCCAGCGGCTGACAGCAGTGTGTGTTTGTGTTTGAATAAACTCTCCATCTGCACTGTGAGCTCCGAGCTGAGATCGGCCATGACAGAGGCTGCAGCTGTGCGTCGCCATGGAGACCAGCTGCACTCAGCAGGCGTGTGTGTGTGTGTCGCCATAGAGACCAGCTGCACTCAGCAGGTGTGTGTGTCGCCATGGAGACCAGCTGCACTCAGCAGGCGTGTGTGTTGCCATGGAGACCAGCTGCACTCAGCAGGTGTGTGTGTCACCATGGAGACCAGCTGCACTCAGCAGGTGTGTGTGTGTGTTGCCTTGGACACCAGCTGCACTCAGCAGGCGTGTGTGTGTGTTGCCATGGAGACCAGCTGCACTCAGCAGGCGTGTGTGTTGCCATGGAGACCAGCTGCACTCAGCAGGTGTGTGTGTCGCCATGGAGACCAGCTGCACTCAGCAGGCGTGTGTGTTGCCATGGAGACCAGCTGCACTCAGCAGGTGTGTGTGTGTGTCGCCATGGAGACCAGCTGCACTCAGCAGGCGTGTGTGTTGCCATGGAGACCAGCTGCACTCAGCAGGTGTGTGTGTGTGTCGCCATGGAGACCAGCTGCACTCAGCAGGCGTGTGTGTCGCCATGGAGACCAGCTGCACTCAGCAGGCGTGTGTGTCGCCATGGAGACCAGCTGCACTCAGCAGGTGTGTGTGTGTGTCGCCATGGAGACCAGCTGCACTCAGCAGGCGTGTGTATGTGTGTGTTTTCCATCCAGTTTGCATGGTGGAAGAAATGTCGTTTCTCGAAACAAAGAGGTGAAATTAAAAAAACAAAAAAAAACATTCACTGTGAGCGTCAGAAGCCTTTCATGAATCCATCCTGAGGTTTCCTGTCTGTGGGATCATCCATTCATCCACAGCCAGTTTGTAAAAAAGTGTGAACGTCTGGATTCAGGAGAAAATCTCTTAATCTGAATCTCTTAATGCATCGGAGCAGATGGAGAACATTCTGCACTCTCTTCAAACAAATGCATCTGGAGAGAGAACCGTCTGAGACAGAGACGAACTGAAAGCATCGGGAGAATCCCGAGGAGTGTAGCTACGTTTTGATGTATAAATTCTGAAGATTGAGGCAGAAATGTGGCCGTGGGGACGAGAGAAGAATGTTTGTGGGGTTTAAATGGAGAGGATCTTCAATACACTCCCATTATAAACTCCAAAAGGCTGAAATTCTCTCCACACTTTAAAGCTCAGTTTAAATCTGGTAGAAGAACCTGAAATGAGGTTTTCACGTCTGGAGGACAAAAAATACAGCGTTTTGATATTTTAATAACGTCTCTACATGAAAGTATGGCAAGGCACGACGGACTTGTTGGAGGATGATTTTTTTCATTTTCTTCAGCCGGCCCTCATCCAGAACACATGGGACCAAAGTTCCTGGTTTGTGGGAATTTTCTCTGAATTCTTTTGCCGGAACGCTGAGGAAAGTCTCTAAACACTCGTGTTGATGTAGTGCTGCTCCAAACGGTGTGTCGGCCCTGGAGGACGGCCTGCTGGGACAGTCGGATGTGGCGGACACTGTGACCGGTGTTGCTTTGAGCCTGACGGCCCGACGGTCTGACTGTCTCCGGTTCGCTCGTCTTGCTGACAGACTCTCGCTCGTTTTTACAGCTGTGAAGGATTCGTGAAGTTCACTCATTCGTCTGAACAGTTTGTCCTCTGTCTCACACACACACACACACACACACACACACACACACACACACGGTTCTCTCAGACGGTGATGTGGTCTGACGGGACGTTGAGGGTTGAGCAGCATCCGACTCGACAACGAGACAAAACAACGGCGCTAAACGACGCTGCGACCTTTAAGATCAGTCCAACGTCCCGAGTGAGGACAGAGGAGTGAGGACAGGACAGAGGACAGAGGAGTGAGGACAGGACAGAGGACAGAGGAGTGAGGACAGGACAGAGGACAGAGGAGTGAGGACAGGGGACAGAGGACTCCCTTTAAGCTGCCTTCACAGTGAAGCACGTTGAGAGAGGAAGCGTCTGTCAGACCCAGGCTGACCTCTGACCTCTGACCCCCCCCAGCCCTGATGTACGCCAGCATCTTCGGCAACGTGTCGGCCATCATCCAGCGGCTGTACTCCGGCACGGCGCGCTACCACACCCAGATGCTGCGGGTCCGAGAGTTCATCCGCTTCCACCAGATCCCCAACCCGCTGCGCCAGAGGCTGGAGGAGTACTTCCAGCACGCCTGGTCCTACACCAACGGCATCGACATGAACGCCGTGAGCACACACACACACACACACACACACACACACACACACACACCAACGGCATCGACATGAACGCCGTGAGCACACACACACACACACACACCAACGGCATCGACATGAACGCCGTGAGCACACACACACACACACACACACACACACACACACACACACACACACACACACACACACACACACCAACGGCATCGACATGAACGCCGTGAGCACACACACACACACACACACACACACACACACACACACACACCAACGGCATCGACATGAACGCCGTGAGCACACACACACACACACACCAACGGCATCGACATGAACGCCGTGAGCACACACACACACACACACACACACACACACACACACACACACACACACACACACCAACGGCATCGACATGAACGCCGTGAGCACACACACACACACACACACACACACACACACACACCAACGGCATCGACATGAACGCCGTGAGCACACACACACACACACACACACACACACACACACACACACACACACACACCAGCGGCATCGACATGAACGTTACCGAAGCTAAACACTTTCCGAAGGCAAGGAGGTGAATGGAGGAGCGGCGGGCGGCGGGCGGCGGGCGACCAGTACCAGGAAGTGAAAGTGAGCCACAGGAAGCCATGTGGCTGTTTTCAGGATCAGAATTTACCCAGACCGGCAGGAGCTCAGTGGGTTCACTGGCAAGGGCTAATGCTACATGCTAAAGCGTTTCAGGCTAACACGCCACAGATGCTACATGCTACATGCTACATGCTACATGCTACATCCATAGGCGGGGATCATTAAAGCCAGTAAAGGTTGTGTTTTTATTCATCATTCCTCCTCTCCTCCGTCTCTCCTCCCCCTCTCCTCCCTCGTTCTGACCCCCCCCCCCCCCCCCCCAGGTCCTGAAGGGCTTCCCCGAGTGTCTGCAGGCGGACATCTGCCTCCACCTGAACCGCACGCTGCTGCAGAACTGCAAGGCCTTCAAAGGCTCCACCAAGGGCTGCCTGCGGGCGCTGGCCATGAAGTTCAAGACCACCCACGCCCCGCCCGGCGACACGCTGGTGCACGCCGGCGACGTGCTCACCGCCGTCTACTTCATCTCTCGCGGCTCCATCGAGATCCTGCGGGGCGACGTGGTGGTCGCCATCCTGGGTGAGCCAGGACAGGGACCGGTTCTCCCTGGAGAACCTCCAGAAAGAACAATCTGATGGAACGGAAGAGGGTGGAGAACCGCACCCTGAGGAACTCCTCCACCCGGAGACATGGAGAGAACCTCAGCTTTTCATTAACAGAGAGAACCTGCAGTGGAACCAGGCCTCCATGGTTAGAACAGGCTGGGAGGGGTGAGGACTGCAGAACCAGGGTCAGAGGAGGAGAACCCTGCAGAACCAGGGTCAGGGGAGGAGAACCTGCAGAACCAGGGTCAGAGGAGGAGAACCTGCAGAACCAGGGTCAGAGGAGAACCCTGCAGAACCAGGGTCAGAGGAGGAGAACCCTGCAGAACCAGGGTCAGAGGAGGAGAACCTGCAGAACCAGGGTCAGAGGAGGAGAACCTGCAGAACCAGGGTCAGAGGAGAACCCTGCAGAACCAGGGTCAGAGGAGGAGAACCCTGCAGAACCAGGGTCAGAGGAGAACCCTGCAGAACCAGGGTCAGAGGAGGAGAACCCTGCAGAACCAGGGTCAGAGGAGGAGAACCCTGCAGAACCAGGGTCAGAGGAGGAGAACCCTGCAGAACCAGGGTCAGAGGAGGAGAACCCTGCAGAACCAGGCTCAGAGGAGGAGAACCTGCAGAACCAGGGTCAGGAGGAGAACCCTGCAGAACCAGGGTCAGAGGAGGAGAACCCTGCAGAACCAGGGTCAGGGGGAGGAGAACAGAAAGAAAAGTCAGATTTTGAAAAGACAGTGCCGAGTTTGAAACCCGAGCGTCTGTTCCTGTCTGCGTTTGCTCAGAAGTGTTCTGACTCAGGTTCTGCGTCTTGTTCTCCAGGGAAGAACGACATCTTCGGAGAACCCATCAACCTGTACGCCCGGCCGGGGAAGTCCAACGCCGACGTGCGCGCGCTCACCTACTGCGACCTGCACAAGATCCTGAGGGAGGACGTTCTGGAGGTTCTCGACATGTACCCCGAGTTCGCAGACCACTTCTGGAGCAACCTGGAGATCACCTTCAACCTGAGAGACGTCAGTGGAACCCTCACCCTGCAGAACCCTGCAGAACACAGAACCCTCACCCTGCAGAACCCTCACCCTGCAGAACCCTCACACCGCAGAACCCTGCAGAACACAGAACCCTCACCCTGCAGAACCCTCACCCTGCAGAACCCTGCAGAACACAGAACCCTCACCCTGCAGAACCCTGCAGAACACAGAACCCTCACCCTGCAGAACCCTCACCCTGCAGAACCCTCACCCTGCAGAACCCTGCAGAACACAGAACCCTCACCCTGCAGAACCCTGCGAAACACAGAACCCTCACCCTGCAGAACCCTCACACTGCAGAACCCTGCAGAACACAGAACACTCACACCGCAGAACCCTGCAGAACACAGAACCCTCACACTGCAGAACCCTCACACTGCAGAACCCTGCAGAACACAGAACCCTCACCCTGCAGAACCCTGCAGAGGACAGAACCTTCACCCCACAGAACCGTTCTGACTGCAGGAGAACGTCTCCGGTTCTCCTCCGGTTCTAGTGTCTCATTAAATATTCATATTGAAATTATTCACTGTTTAAGACAAATATCAGTCGTGTTGCTGGTGATCATCCATCCATCATCCAACCACCTGCCATCCATCCATCATCCATTCACAATCCAACCACCATCCAACCACCATCCATTCACCCATTATCCACCCATCATCCATCCATCCATCATCCATCCATCCATCGATCTATCATCCAACATCATCATCCACCCATCATCCAATCACTATCCATTCACCCATCATCCAGCCATCATCAACCATTCATCCATCATCCATCCATCCACTGATCATCTGACCATCCATCCATCCATCCATCCATCCATCATCACCATCCCCCCTCCCCCCTCCCAGTCCTGAGTTGTCCTCAGACCATCCAGTCCACTGTTCAGACTCATCCTGGACTTGGTTCTGTAGTTTGAACCCTAAAGTTCCGTTTGCTCCTTTCAGACCAACATGATCCCCGGTTCTCCGAGCAGCGACGACTCCACCGGCGGAGGATTCAACAAGCTCCGCAGGCGCAAGTTATCCTTCAGGAGGCGCACTGAGAAAGGTACCCGGTCTGATCCCGGCCCGGGTCTCTCCTGAGACGTTCTGGAAGTGTCTTTGTTTTGGGTTTGTGAGAACATGAGAACATCAGCACTCTGATCTTCTGAGTTCTCCTGGTCTTCCCTGGATCTCCTGGTTCTGGTCTTTGACCCGCAGCTGTCTTTCAGATCGTCCCTCGTTTCGTCTTAACTCCTAACTCACGTTTGTTTTTAACATTCTATAAGTTCCCCGTTCCACCGGAGCTCGCTTCAGGTTCCGTCTGCACCTTTTAAGTTAAAAAGCATCGTTTGTGTTTTCAAAAAGTTTCCAGTTTATACGGCAATGTTTTGAAAAGTCTGTTTCCATGGAAATGGAAGCTTCTGGCAGTGGCCCTCCAGTGTCGGGGTTCCGGGTCGGTGGAGAACCTCCTGCCGGTGTTCAGGTTCTGCTCTCTCTGTCCAGACGACGCCGACGCCGGAGAAATCAAGAAGTCCCAGAAGTCCGTGCGGCGGCGGCAGCGTGAGAAGCAGGACGGGGGGTCCAGGAAGCGCTGGGGGGCCCGGCGCAGCTCGGTGTCTTCGCACTCCAGCGGAGACGAGGTAGGGCCGCACCGATACCGACACCGATACCGGCACCGGCACCGATACCGGCACCGGCACCGATACCGGTATCGGCGCTGAAACTGGAACCAAAACAGCACCAATACCGGTGGCCGCCATCTGACCGCCTGTCTCCGCCCACAGGGGGACGGCCCCGCGGTGACCGGCCTGGCCCCCCCGCCGGTCCCGCACGATGGCCCACCGGCCCAGGCCTCGGCCGGGAGCCTCAGCGAGAACACCGAGGGCGAGTCAGACCCCAAGACTGGCAACACCTGCAACGCCCTGTCAGGTAAAGCCCCGGACCGGGACCCCCCCCCCCCCCCCCTCTGCCGGCGCCCCGCTCACCCCCCCCCCCTCTCCTCGCCAGGCGCCTTCTCCGGAGTCTCCAACATCTTCAGCTTCTGGGGCGAGAGGGGGGCGGGGCAGTACCGGGAGGTGCCCCGCTGCAGCCCGGCGTCGCCGCCGGCCCTCGGCACGCCGCTGCACGGCCTGAGCCGCCAGCAGCGCGGACAGCTGGACGCCCGCCTGGACCTGCTGCAGAAGCAGCTCAACAGGTAGGAACCGGGGAACCGGAACCGGGAGAACCGGAACCGTTCAGCAAGAAGCCCAGGCCGCCTGCTGGCCTCTGGTTCAGAGGAGCTGCTGCCCCCTGCTGGTGGCTGCTGGCTGGAGCACTGACTGGCCACTAACACCTCATGCACACTGGATCCGGTATGGCTCCGGTCCGTCTCCGGTCCATCTCCGGTCTGGCTCTGGTCCAGCTCTGGTCCGGCTCTGGTCCGTCTCCGGTCTGGCTCTGGTCCGGCTCTGGTCCGGCTCCGGTCCGTCTCTGGTCCATCTCCGGTCTGGCTCTGGTCTGGCTCTGGTCCAGCTCTGGTTCGGCTGCGGTCTGGCTCTGGTCCGGCTCTGGTCCGGCTCTGGTCCGGTACACCGCAGCACTGTGATTCACACCACCTGCAGTGTCTCTGCAGTCCGCTGGAGAAGGTTGCCAGATCTGTCGTTATCCCCCGTAGACAATATGAAACCCGTTTTACTCAACAGAAAGCAGCCCAACCCGCCGTCTCGGATGAGAATGCACGTTAAAACCATATTTGTATGATAAAAAAACACGTCATCAACACAATCATTTCATCAACCCCTCCGACGTGTTCAAAAAAGACGCTTGATTTGGCAGAAACCCGCCCAATCTGGCAACACGGAGCTGCTCCGGTCACAGAGCTGTTTTGAGCCATTTTGGAGTCATTTGACTTTCCTGCAGTGACGAAGTACAAAACCGTTCATTCTTCTAAAGCTATAATGACTACATCACATTGTTTGTTCTGTTTTATACCAGAAGAAGTAAAAAAAATAACACGAAAAACACGACACAGATGTTATTTTGAAGTCACTTATTTTGGAACACGTATCGCGTTTCCTTCCGACACCCGACTTGCTTCTGTCTGGATTGACGCGGTAGGGCTGCGGCATCCGGAAAAACAGGATCCCTGCGGAAAGAGACCGGAGCTCCGCAGAGTCTCCGGAGCCGGACTGGAGCCAGTGTGCATCTCCATTCATGCTGCTGCCATCTGGTGGCCAAAGTATGTCATTACAACTGAATCTGTGCAGCAAAACACATTTTTCAGAAATGAATTTAAGGGCCATATGGAGCGGGCCGCCAGTTGCCCATCCCTGGTTTACAGTATAGTAACATATCAGGAACAGCAGTAGCAGCAGCAGTAGTAGTAGTAGCAGTTTGCTGCTGGTGGTTTGTGTTCTCACTTCCTGTACCATCAGAGGAACTGCTCTCTGGAGTTCAGCCTCTGGCTGTTCTGCGCCTTCAGCACCACGGACAGCGTTCCACATGACGGTGTTTACAGCGGTGGTTCTTTAAAGGAACCAAGCAGCAGCAGGGTGTGAACAGAGACTCACACTGAGAGAACACTCAGATTTTCTTGTCCTTCCCCCCCGCAGGCTGGAGAGCCGCATGTCCACCGACATCGGGGTGATCATGCAGCTGCTGCAGCGGCAGATGGCGCTGGTTCCTCCGGCCTACAGCGCCGTGTCCCCGCCGCCTCAGGTAACTCCGCCCCCGCCTCCACCCCCACCCCCGCCACCATTCTTTTTCCAGGCATTCATCGGACACGGAAAAGCTTTTAACCTGGGAGGATTCTCTGGGCTGAGGATGAAATATGGATAAAAACGGAGAGAAGTGAAGTCTGAATGTTTCAAATGAAGATGGAGGACGAGCTGGGAGGACGAGCGGGGAGGACGAGCCGGGAGGACGAGCCGGGAGGACGAGCCGGGAGGACGAGCGGCGAGGACGAGCCGGGAGGACGAGCGGCGAGGACGAGCCGGGAGGACGAGCCGGGAGGACGAGCCAGGAGGACGAGCGGCGAGGACGAGCCGGGAGAAACTCCTGAAGACGGAATCAGACAGTCGGAGACACCACTGGGTCCATGGTGTCCATCCATCTCACTGCTGAATCAAGTCCCACAGTCTGAACTGTAACGTTACGAGTGTTGATCCGTCCAATCAGGAAAGGTTCCAGAGCTGCTGATGGTCAGTCGGTCTCCGTCCAGATCCACGGGACAGACTGAGGCCCGGAGGACGAGGTCAGAGGTCACTGGAGTTCTCACCGCTTCAGGAACGGTTTGTTCCCCAGGAACCCACAAAGTGTCCAAACAGACGTCGCAGCGGGGACAGGCTGACCCGGTGGACCGGTCAAACAGCAGGACCGCACCTGGAATCGGACCGGAGTCCAGAACAGCTCCGTCTGGGTCTGGTTTCAAACCGCAGCACCAGCAGCAGGCAGCGGATCCGCCGGACGTCTCCAGAAGCTTTTCTGTGGATCCCAAACCGGCCTATCAGAAGCCGGTCCGGTTCTATGATCATCAGTGGAGACAGGTCTGGATTCAGGACTTTAACGGTACCGACCGGACTCTGTCGGTTCTACGGAGTTCCGATTCATGTAAAGTCAAACGGTCCCTGAACGCCTCCTGGTGACTGAGGCAGTGGAAGAGTTGGGGATTTTCCCAGCCGGACATGAACGCACCGCTGTAGAAACACAAGCAGCTCGGCTGACAGGAAGCTCCAAATCGCAGCTCCACTTCAAAATAAGATGCAGAGTTCGCTGTGTGGCGGGAAAACTTCTGATCTGGAAGCTCCTGGTTCAGAACCAGATGTTCCTGCAGGCTGAAGAGATCTACGGCTACAGCTGTTAGCATGCTAGCATCTGAGCATCGATTAGCACAGTTAGCATCCGTTAGCCATTCGTTGTCTGCAGCTAGCGACAAATTAGCATTTATCACCACATAAACACTCGAAAGGACTGAAAACTGGTACCGTAGAGCACCGGTACCGGGTGTTGGTACCGGATCAGTTCAGGTGTGAACGGTACCGTCCCGGACCGTGAATGACAGCATGTTTTTCTCCTGCAGGTCTCACCGTACCCCGGCCCAGGTCCGGGTCCAGGTCCAGGTCCGGGTCCAGGGGACAAAGCGGCTCCACCCGGTCCTCCTCTGGACTCAGACAGTCTGGTGTCTCTGTCACAGGTGAAACGGTGTTTCTTCAATCTGAAGTCCGGTCAGCCGTAACGACTGTAGCTTCACCGTCGTCCAGCAGACTCCGCCTTCTTCTTCTTCTGGGTGTACTAAAATGCCGTCACACTGCCGCCCTGTTTACCCATTGTTGTCTCATACCCCGTCTCCATGGCAACGACTTCAAGTGAAAATGCTAATGTTTTGGTTCATCTCCATGACGACGCTGCTCGGAGCCTCTGCAAACAGAGCTGTTTGGAAATGGTTCCCAAGGTGGAACTTTTTGAAAACGCTCCGACTCTTTCGTCGTGCAAACACTCGGGGCCCGTCTCCTTGGAGACGGCAGAAACACTCTAGATGGACGATAACAAACATGGCGGCCTCCAGAGCGCCGTGACTCCCAGTCTGCATCATCGTCTATTGTAAACAAAAAGACTTTTCAGACTGTCGTCATGGAAACGGGAAGTGATGCGTTGTCATTTCAGACATTGCCGTGGAAACAGGAAGCAATGCGTCGTCACTCGAGACGTTGCCGTGGAAACAGGAAGCGATGCTTCGTCACTCGAGACGTTGCCGTGGAAACGGGAAGCAATGCGTCGTCACTCGAGACGTTGCCGTGGAAACGGGAAGCAATGCGTCGTCACTCGAGACGTTGCCGTGGAAACGGCAGCATAACCCTCCACTACCATTCTGCTTCTTCTCCTGCAGATCTTGGCCTCACAGGACCTGGACTCCCAGGACCCCCCTCTGGGGGCCCCCAGGCAGGTTGAGCTGGGCCCCTCTGGAGTGGACTGCCTGGGCCAGCACCTGGACCTGGACCTGGACCTGGATCTGGGGCTGGGGTCCGGGACCGGGGTCCTCCCCGGGGCGGCTGCGGGTTCAGGTCCAGGTTTAGAGTTGGGGGGCGGGGCCGGGGTGCTGAGTTTAGGTTTAGGCTTTGGTTCGGGGTTGAGCTTAGGGGGCGGGGCCGGGCCGACCGCTGCCGCCGCCGCACCAGGGGAATCGAACCCGGACTCTGACGCCCAGAGGCGGCTGTCGCTCCAAGAAGCACAGACGCCTCTGGACTCACGGACACCGCAGAGACACCGGTCCGACCCGGGAGGCAGCTAAGACCAGGTGGAGCCCGGAGGAGAGGAGAGGGAGGCGAGGCAGAGCTGCTCCCCTCCGCCCGGCCGCTGGACCCCCACCCAACCGCTGGACCCCCGCCCCGCTGCCGGACCCCGCCCAGCTGTCGAACCTCCGACGAGCTGCCGGACCCCCGCCCGGCCGCCGGACCCCCGCCCAGCCGCTGGACTTCCACCCGTCCCTTATCCTCGCCGTCTGGGTGGAGGTCTGCGGCGCTACGACCTTTAACCAAAACCGCGGGGGCTCTGCCTCCCCCACCCACCTCCACCTGCCTCTCTACTCGAACTCCTGCTGACTTGCAGACGAATCCCTTTACTGCTGTTTCGGTGTTGGACGACTGACGGGACGGGGACGGGTAGCGGAGACAACACTGAGCAGAGCCATGAACCAGTAGCCATGTCCGTCTTGCACTGAACTGATTCTGACTGTCCTCTTCGTCCGCGGCGCTTCCGATAAACTCAGACTGGCTGGAGGTGGAGTTAGCTGGCCTAACAGGCGTCCTGCCGTCCTCCGTCTTTCATTGGTTCCTTCCCTTTGTCCCCGGCCGACGCCCCGCCCCTCGGGAGGCGGAGCTCCTCACCCTCACAAGAGCACACTGGACTGGCCGGGCCGCACCTCAGGAGGGGGGGTTGGGGGGTGTGTGGGGGGGGGTATAAAGCCATTCTCTATGAACATATCAGCTGAAAGAAAACGCAGAATTGACGGCGGCGCCACCAAGTGGTGAGCTGACAAACGAGTTTCCCCCCCAGAACAGAGCACCAACCACAAAACCCAAAGAGACACCATCTAGTCCGGGTTTGCAGCAGCAGGAAGAAACCCCCCCGGTCTGGAAACCCCCCGAGCCCGCCACTCTGGAACCCCCTCCTAAAACCCTCCAGTCTAGAACCCCCCCCCCCCCCCCAGCCCGCCGTGTCCTCCTCCTCCATCATGGTTGAATTTTGCTACCTCAGATTTCACTGGTCTTGACCTCCTCCGTTGTCCACCCCCTCCCTTACCCCCACTCCCACCCAAACCCCGCCCACATCGCCTCCCCGTGTACATAAGAGTTTGCGATGCGTTGATATTAATACATAAGTTACAAGTTTGCTCGTTTACAAATGACCAGCCGAATGCGCCATTATTCTCTGTACAGAACAATATGCAACACTGGCAGGAGGGGGGCTGTGTGTGTGTGTGTGTGTGTGTGTGTGTGTGTGTGTGTGTGTGTGTGTGTGTGTGTGTGTGTGTGTGTGTGTGTGTGTGTGTGTGTGTGATTCAGTCTGCGGAGCTTGGCTGCACTGAGGTTTGCTGGATGGATTTTTCTGTGTTTTTCTGAATGTTTGGCTCCGTCGGTCCCTGAACTCCAGGCTCAGCACAAACCCTTTACGGCGCCGCGGCCAGGGAGCGCCGCGGCCAGGGAGCGCCGGCGCCGCGGCCAGGGAGCGCCGCGGCCAGGGAGCGCCGGCGCCGCGGCCAGGGAGCGCCGGCGCCGGGAATTTTCACCCTTTTCGTGCTGTTTCAGAACCTTTATAAAGAAGTTTTCACTGAATATATCAAGGAACCAGGTCGGGGTCGGGTCGTGGTTCCTCTGAGGCGTTCCACTTCCTGTGGCGTTGAGGACGTACAGAAACATCAACATCCGTTCATTTCAGGCCCCGTTTCTCGGAGAACCCACCACAGTTTCACCTTCACACAATGATGTTCTGAATGGCGTCCGTTTCCACGGCAACAGGAGAAACGCTGAACAGAAGGAGCTAGCATGCGGCGCCGTAGCCGTCTGTCACGACGGCCGCCATCGCTGTTTGTTGTCCAGAGCATCAGCAGCGCAGCGAGGTGAATCAGAGCATTTTACAAAAGTTCTAGCTCGGGAGTCGTTTCCAGAAGTTGTGTTTTTGGCGACGGCGACGGCCTGTTGTCATGGAAACGGGCCGTCGGTGCCTGGCGCTCAAGCACAAAGTGTTCAGGCAGGAACCTGAACTTTTCTCTAAGGTTCGTCTTTCCAGGTTCTTGATGAAGCGTCTGCTTCGACTCTCAGAACATCCAGCCTCATGTGAAGAAGATCCTGAGAACCGGAACCGGTTCTGGTGAAAACCCTTTGACCGACTAGAGGAACAGAAGACTACGGTTCAGGTTCCACAGCTCCCGGAGGAGGGACGGTGGTTTTTGCTGTGTTTATCCAGGTTCAACAGAGGAAGAACATCTCTGGAGGAGGGTTGTCTCTCAGGTCCTGATCCTGATCGGGTTCTCTCTTCAGTACTTGTTATTGGGGCGGTTCTCTCCGAGGTACTTGTTACTCTGGTGGTTCTCTCTGAGGTACTGATGTTTTTCCCATGGTTCTCTCGGTACACACTGAAATCCAGTAAACCTCCAGAGGGACGGTTGGAACAGAACCGGACCCTCTTCCAGACCCTTCGAGTTCTCCTGGTCCCTGAACACTGGTCCATGTCCTTCTCGTCTTCCTTGTCCCGTAGCGACTCGCCGCTGTCCTCTTCGTCTCCGTCCCTTTCTGTCCCGGTCAGACGCCTCGCTCATGTTTAACCTGAAGCAGGGTTTCAAACGTATGGCCCTCGGTCCCATGGAGGACCTGACAGAGAGAGAAAAGTTTTAGAAATCTGTTCTCAATTTGAAAGAGAGATTATCATTCCTATTTTTTTTACCAAGTACCCGGCACTGCTGGGGTTCTCGGTCTGAAGTCGAACCGCCACTGAGGACTGAAGAACCGATGGATTCAGGAAGCGCTGCTGACTTTAATCCTCCTGAGAACCCGCAGACGTTCTGTCAGCTCCCCTCCCGACACCTCGGTCAGATGAGAGCCTTCCAGAGTCTGGACTTTACCCACAATCCTTAGGGGCGGCAGAGCAGGAGCAGCTTTTGTTTTAATGTCTTTTTTTTTTTATTACAGATATAGTTTGAGAAGGTGAAAGACCAGCTGGCGTCTGCAGACTGTCTTCCCTCCTCCAGAAAGTTGCATTTTTCATCAGTTATGGAACCCAGGAGTTTTCAAAAAGCCCACTCTTTCAAAAAGCTGCTTCATCCTTTAAACGGATGGTTTTCTCCTGAAAGCGTTGTCGTCTGAGCCGGTTCACTTCGCTCACCACCTCCGCAGCCGATCACGGGACTTTATTTTGAAAAACAGTGAAAAGGGGACTCCCGGTAGCCTTAGCGACGGGGAACTCGTAGCAGTTTGAATGTTTTTGCACTTTATCGTTTCAGCCGTTACAGATTTGAGGGATCAGACGGAGAACGACTCAGGAATGTGGCGCCGCGTCCGAAAAAAACAATCCGACCGATGAGAAATGGAAAAGCAGAATTCCCTTTAGCCTCCTGCTCTGCAGACTGACGCCGTTTCCATGGACTGACTTCACTTCGCTCTTTCCTGAAGTCTCGGTTTCTTCTTCTCTTCTTCGGAGGACAGAAACTCCTCCGCCGTTCCTCAAATCCTTTCAAGAGACCTCGAGAACAAGATGTGCAGAAACAAAAATAAAATGAGAGCGGACTATACAGGCGAACACATGGATCGCTCCACCGCAGGGCTAGGATAGGCTAGGCTAGGCTAGGTGAGATTAAGCTAGGCTAGGTTAGACTAGGTGAAGCTAGGCTAGTTTAAGATAGGCTAGGTTAGGCTGTGCTAGGTGAGGTTTGGTGAAGCTAGGCTAGGATAAGATAGGTTAGGCTGGCCTTGATGAGGCTAGATGAGGCTAAGTGAAGCTAGGTTAGATTAAGCTAGGCTAGGTGAGGCTAGGCTAGGCTAGGCTACTGAAGCTATTGACACCATAACAGCAATAAAATCGGTTTATTTCTTTTGACCAATAAGAAATCCTGCTTTTCTTTCCCACCCGAATCCAGACGAAGCTGCTGCACCTTTAGCTTACAGCCTGGATGTTTCTGATCATCACTTCATCAGCAGGGAATCTTTACTCTTTCACAATAAAGACCAAATGTTGACAATTAAGAAAATGTAGGACTGTGATTTTAAAGAGATGAATATCTGTAGCACTGTGATGCTTAATTGCATCATTTTAAATTTTTACTTTTCCTCATTTTAATCCAATAATTCAACCATTATTTTCACTTCTAAACTTAATTATTATTTCCCTTAATTTAAAGTTAACCATCAGTCAGAAATATTTGGAAATATGAACTTTGTTCCACATTTCAGCTTCATTCTCAGTTCTGACTTCAACATTTTGATAATTTATTTATTTTTACATTCAAAAAATTGAATATTTTCACTTTGACTCGTTTTTAAGTTGATAATATTGACAATGTGAAAATCTTATTTATTTTTCACCTTTGAAATGTTCCTGCTTCGTCAAGTTTGCTTTAAAAGAAAGAACTTTATCCCAAAATGTGCAAAACAGTTTCTAATTTTCCCTTTTTCACCTAAATTTTATATTTTTATTCTTTTATATTAATTTTATTTTACCTTCCGTCGTTGTTTGAATTTGAATTTCTAACATTTCACCTCGATGTTTTCATGTCATTGCTCTCGTGTGTGTTTCACTCTCAGTGGCTTAAAGAGGCATTTAAAAACGTAAACATGGAGGATTAAACGCAGTAAAGAAGGTTTAAAATGAACTTTTTCTCCTCTTTTGCAGAGATTTTGCCTGAATTCAGTTTTCGTCTGTTTTTATGACTGACGGATGGAAAGGCCGACGTTCGGCCGGGTCCTGAATGCTGCTCGGCACCATATTTTCACATTAATCCTCAGAATAACTCGGTGTGATAAAACCAAACATGTCTGAGGTCAGACTCCATGTGACCCCTGACCCCTGACCCCTGACATCTGTCCTGTAAAGTTATGTTTTGTTCCTGTCATTTTGGCGTCTCGCGCTCCAAACAGTGAATCTCTCCCTGGATTCATTGATTCGAGCCCATCGGGAGCTGATGAATGAGTTTCCAAGCAGTAGCGACAGCGACAGCTGCCATCACTCTGGTTCCATGGGATCAACCGGTGACCTGGATCAGAGAGAAGTGGAACGGCTCCTCTGATGTTCGACCCCGACTCGTCCTCTCCTGCTCAGCTCTCAGGCTGGGCGCCGTTCCTCCACAGATCGGTGAGGAACCCATCTTCCTCTGGGTTCTCGGTTCTCGGTCGCCTCCCGTCCCGCGCCGGCGTTTCCTTCATGTCCCGCCGGTCACCTCTCCATTCTGAACTTTGACCTCAGAATGAGAACATGGCGGTCGCTGACTCTTCTTCTCTGACCTGCTGCGTGACGGTTGAACCACGGCGGATCTCGGTAGAACCGCTGGATTCGAGGACGCACCTCAGGGGGGGGAAGGCTGGAAGGGGGACGAGGGAACCGGTCTGTCTGCACAAAGAGAGACGGACGAGTGAGTTCTTCCCCTTCACGTTCTCTCTCTCTCTCTCTCTCACACACATACACACACACACACACACACACACACACACACACACACACACCTTCCTCTATGGCTCTTCCGTCCTGCTGAGCTTCGTCCAGTTCTGATCTGCTTTCTGTGAGTCCAGAAGGTCCGAGGGGGTTCTGGTCCCGGGGAGGGTCTGAGCACTGAGCCTGGTTTGGAGGGGTGGAGTGGGGTGGGTGGGGTTTAGGTTGGTTCTGGTTGGTTTTGGTGGGTTTAGCTGGGTTTGGGCTGGTTCTGGTTGGATTGCGTGGCTTTGGGTTAGTTTTGGTTGGTTGGGTTTGGGTTGGTTTTGGGCGGGTTCTGGTTGGGTCTGGGTGAGTGTTGCTGGTTTTAGATGGTTTGGGCTGGTTCTGGTTGGGTCTGGGTGAGTGTTGCTGGTTTTAGATGGTTTGGGCTGGTTCTGGTTGGGTCTGGGTGAGTGTTGCTAGTTTTGGATGGTTTTGGTTGGTTCTGGTTGGTTCTGGTTGGGTTTGCTTGGGTTTGGGTTGGTTCTGCTTGGCTTGGACTGCATGGTTCTGCTGGGTTCTGCTCAGCCTGGGTGGGCTCGGTACCGTTTCCAGTGGATCTGCTGGACTCCTGCCTGTACATACCGACTTTCTTGGACTGCTTGTAAAGGAATCTCCTGGCACTCGTATAGCCGCACTATGCAGGACCGACTCTTTCTTTGGCATGCTTTGAGATGCAGAAACCTATAGAGGAACTATACTGAATAATGAACACATCTGCTCTAATTTCTTATAAAATATTCACCCGAGCGAGAGAAGAGAAGCAGAGCCGTCCGTGAAGACGACGTTTAGCATCGGGCATATTTCTACTTGCATGCTGCACCGGGCGCCGCCGCCGCCGGGGCCCCGGGCTCCGGGCGGCCGGTCTCACTGTTTGCTTGCAGACTGTGTGTCGAGTGAAACACTGAATTCTTCCGGGTTGCGGGAGAGTCGTATTTATAAAGACATATAGATATTTAATATATATAGAGATATTTATCTCTCCGCTGCAGACGTAGTGATCTTAGATGATTCAGCACCACACTACAGGCGAAGCGGTGTGTGTGTGTGTGTGTGTGTGTGTGTGTGTGTGTGTGTGTGTGTGTGTGTGTGTGTGTGTGTGTGTGTGTGTGTCGGCTGGACAAAGCTGTTTTCCAAACACCGCTCGTTCCGGCTCCAGTCAGTAGGAATGTTTTTCTCGGTTCGGGAACGTGAAGAACGTGGGTTCTCCCGTGCTCCACTCTGTTAGCAATAGCATTTCTTCAATGCCGTTCTTTTTTTTCTTTTTTTTTTTCTTTTTTGCCGGAAGAGAGGAAGTGTGTTTTGAAAATAGCTGAAGTTCTTAGCGGAACGTGCACACTGGAGACGAGCGCAGGCCGGAGAACGTGGTTCTCCTGCGGGGTCTGGTTGTGTGACAGCTTCACCAACGGTTGAACTTTATAACATTTCAAAATGATTCTTTCAATAAACCTCTTTGAAAGCAGCGTTCTCCTGCGTGGCGTTTTCTGTCAGACGTGGAGCCGACCTGCTGCTACCTCTGCCTCTGGAGAACCTGGAGCTGCATCAGCACCGTCAGCACCACCAGCACCGTCAGCACCACCAGCACCACCAGCACCGACAGCATCACCAGCACCACCAGCACCACCACCAGAAGAAAGAGATCCAGCGGTGCCTTCAAGTGTCGCCTCTGAGCAGTGGAGGAGTGATTACAAAATCTGAATGTGGCTCTACAGAGTTCTCCTCCTCTGAGTCTGGTTCTGATAAGTCTCCACTAAGAAGCTCAGCTGAAGCAGAACCAGCCGGTCCAGTGTTTCCTCTGGGAGAAACAAACCTCCAGCGTTATTTTAACCGGATTAATTGTGTTTTCTGTGGATTTAATCTATTTAAAGCTGCCGACGCTCTGCCTGCTGTGAACCATTCTCACCGCCAGAGGTCGCTGCTTGGCTGCATAATGTGAAGTTCAGCCCTGAATCTCTTAAATATGAGACCAGCAGAGTAACGTGAAAGTTACTATTCTCTGACAAACACATGATGAGAAGCAAGTTCATTTGTCGACTAAAGTGGCCTAATTACTTTATAAAAAACATTGTTTTGATTAAATAGTCACAGAAAGTAGAATTCGTTTGGTTTTTCTTGAATTTTAATCCATTCCCCCCCCCCCCCCTCCCCAATAAAGTGATTTCTGACATTCCAGGGATCTGGGCGTCTTCTCGGGCTGTGGCCGCTGGAGGTCCCGGATCCCAAACCCGGTCCCAGACCCCCTCCACCCGGCCATTGGACCGGCACCGTCCCGTAAAAGGAGTCAAACTTCCTCATTGGTCGCTCTCGGTGTCCATCAAGTTGCCCTCTGTGACGTCGAGGTTGTGATTGGTCAACCTGAGCGTCAATCACGGCCGTCAGCTCATCCGATTGGACAACTCGACCGTCAGTCAGTGACGCTGCGCTGTGATTGGAGGAGAGCGGAAGTGGCTGGGCGGGCTTCCGCCGCTCCTGCGACCCGCAGAGTGCACTCTGGCTGTGGGCGGATCGCAGCGGGGACGGCGACGCTCGGAGACTCCCGACAAACTGTCAAAAAGCGGACAACTGACGGTGAGTCAGGCCGAGCCGTGCGTGTCGCGTGGCGGACCGGTGAGTGGCGAGTGCGCGCGCGCCTGTGTGTGTGAATGCGGCGCGGGCCGCACGCGGCTCGCAGGCGGCGGGAGTGAAAGGACGGTGATTTTTGGAGGAGTGATCTCAGCACGCATCACGCACGGGTGGAGGCTCGCGCTGCGTTCAGGTGCGCCTCGGAACTCCTGACGGGCCGAATGGAGGATTAAAAGCTCAGGGGCGAGAAACGCTCTCGTGTCGCGACCTGCCGCGGCGTGACGGTGGATTGTTTAGAGTTGATCTCCAGACGGAAACGTCCGCTGCCCCTCCGTCCTCTCAGAAGAAGCTGGCGTTCGGCTCACGTGCGGAGGGGAAGTTCCCTGCGGCCGTGAACGCAGCACGGGGAAGTTGCACTGTCACAGCGGGACTGAAAGTTATGCAAGACATAAACCTGCATATTTACCCCTTTTACCACCTAACAGCCACCCCGCCCGGGGCAGGAGGGCTTTATCACGTAATCTGCGAGCGTTCAGCTGTCCTCGGTAAATCCATGGTTCGATCCCGCTGCCTGTCAGAGAAGAAGAGTCCAGCGTGTTTACACGTGTGTGTTCTGCACTTTGTTATGGTGGAGAAACGCACGGATCAGCTCTGCCCAGCAAACACACTGGAGGTCAAACATGAGGCCCGAGGGCCCGGCCCGGCCCGGCCCCCCACCTGACGACAAAACAGTAACTTGACTCGTTTAATCCAGTTTTCTGTGTCAAGTCAAACTGAAGGAGTCCGGTCCAGGTTCTGAGGACTGGAAAGATCCAACAGCTCAGTACCGCAGTGGACCAGTCTGTCTCCATGGAGACGAGCCGGTCCGTCACCATGGGAACATATCAGTCTGTCACCATGGACACGAACCGGTCCGTCACCATGGAAATGAGTTGGTTTGTCACCATGGAAACGGACAGTTGTGCACATGCTCAGTAGGACGTTAAGAGGAGTTTGAGAACGGGTGAAGGTGGATCGTGGTTTCAGGTGAAGCGTTGTGCCGACGGCCTCCTGAGCTCGTCTTCGTCTTCTTCTTCTCAGGATTCTCAGGATGATGGACGCTCTGGACTCGTCCTCAAACCTGACAAACATTCAGGATTCTGTGATGAAACTTGGTTTTTTGTCGTGCAGTTTGAGAAACGTGGCTTTCCCTGGGTTCCCTGCTGCGTTCTGCTGTCCTGTTTGAAATGATGAACGGTTTGGGGGTTTGTGTTTTGGACTAATGTTGGTGTTGAATGAGGACGTATGTCTAAGACATCATCTGGGGACAGTTTGCTCCTTTTCTTCTTCTTCTTCTTCAAAAGACCTTTCAGATGTGCGGGGTTTGGCTGAGGGCGTCGTCCAGACTCTGCTCTGACGTTCTGGACGGCGGCGATGAAAACATGGAGGGGAGTGAGCGTTCTGGCTCAGCAGCCGGAGATCTGACAGAGGGGATCATGGGAGCGTAGATGTAGGACACACAGAGCGAGAGACGTGGAGCAGACGGCTGAGCAGAGACGCCGCCGGGCGGTTCAGCAGCTGGAAACAAACCAAAATAGCAGAATTTGGGGAAAACAAACAAACTCTTTACACCAAAAAGACCCGAGACGGAGCAGGACGGATTCAGATCTGTTCCTGAGCTCCAGCTGCAGGTGAGCCTCCCCCCCCCCCCACCCCCCACCCCACCCCGTCCAGATTACCCTCCAATCCTCCAGCAGCCAGATTATTGAGTGGTGAATCAGAGGTGGGACTGATCTGATCTCAGGCCCGGGATTCATTCTGGATCCGGTCCAGTCCACTCGAAAACTAATCCCTGCAGAGGCGGAGTCCAGCGGAGCCGGCTGCTGCCACAGCTGGAGCTGCTGCTCTGCAGCCACATCTGGCTCTGCAGCCACATCTGGCTCTGCAGCTGCTGCTCTGCAGCCACATCTGGCTCTACAGCTGCTGCTCTGCAGCCACATCTGGCTCTGCAGCCACATCTGGCTCTACAGCTGCTGCTCTGCAGCCACATCTGGCTCTACAGCTGCTGCTCTGCAGCCACATCTGGCTCTGCAGCCACATCTGGCTCTACAGCTGCTGCTCTGCAGCCACATCTGGCTCTGCAGCTGCTGCTCTGCAGCCACATCTGGCTCTGCAGCTGCTGCTCTGCAGCCACGTCTGGCTCTGCAGCTGCTGCTCTGCAGCCACATCTGGCTCTGCAGCCACATCTGGCTCTGCAGCCACATCTGGCTCTACAGCTGCTGCTCTGCAGCCACATCTGGCTCTGCAGCCACATCTGGCTCTGCAGCTGCTGCTCTGCAGCCACATCTGGCTCTGCAGCTGCTCTGGAGCGGCTCCGTCCAGCTCCCAGAGAATGAATTCATCTTGACTTGATTCACGTTTTGCTTTATCTTCAGGCACAAACAGCTGATAGAACGACAAAGAAAACACACCAAGACTGACCAATCAGCCCAAAACTCCTTACAAAATAAAATCATATTGGAAAATTATGGAGAAATGTTTCAACTTCAGCAGATGTGTTTCTGAAAAATAAAGAAAAATTTTAAAAAACAAAACGGGACGAAAGGGAAAAGAAGAAAAGAATAGAAAAAAGCACCGCTATGACTAAAGCAGCGCTAACAGCTAGCTAACTGTTAGCTAAAGCAGCTACAGTATCCGGATACAGGACAGGTCTGCAGCAGGTCCTGCAGCGGTGGCGGCCATGACGGTTGTGCTGCAGTGCATCTTGGGGGTTTGGGACGGGGTCTTCAGAGCTGAAACACTGGCCTTTCTCAGTACGCAGTGTGTACTCGTGAACTCGGAGAGAACACTTGCTAGTCGGACCTGGAGTCCAGACCTGCGACGAGGCGAGAGCGCCGGGAGAACCTGGACCCAGCGAGACGACGTCCCGCTGTTCACAGCCAGGATCCGCAGCTTTCATTCATCCGTCCAGCAAAGTATTGATAAACAGCATCAGGTGAGTGTTTACAGCGGCGGCGGTCAGGAGGGTCAGTGAGGAGACTCGGTGTGGAGCAAGTTTAGACAGAACAGGAGGTTCTGGACTGTAGAACAGTGTGGCTAAACAGCTGGTTCCCGTCCCGTGTGTGATCCAGCGTTACTCCTCCAGCCTCCTGTCCTCCTGTCCTCCTGTCCTCCTGTCCTCTACAGCCGCCAGTCGCTGCTTCACTGCCGGGCCGAGCTCAGAGGAATCAGCTGATCAGACGTTCTACTGATCCCGTCATTCCACTGCTGGTCTGCTCCTCCTGTCCTCCTGTCCTCCGTCTGCTCCTCCTGTCCTCCTGTCCTCCGTCTGCTCCTCCTGTCCTCCTGTCCTCCGTCTGCTCCTCCTGTCCTCCTGTCCTCCGTTTGCTCCTCCTGTCCTCCATCTGCTCCTCCTGTCCTCCTGTCCTCCTGTCCTCCATCTGCTCCTCCTGTCCTCCGTCTGCTCCTCCTGTCCTCCTCCTGTCCTCCTGTCCTCCTCCTGTCCTCCTGTCCTCCGTCTGCTCCTCCTGTCCTCCTCCTGTCCTCCTGTCCTCTGTTTGCTCCTCCTGTCCTCCGTCTGCTCCTCCTGTCCTCCTCCTGTCCTCCTCCTGTCCTCCTGTCCTCCTCCTGTCCTCCTGTCCTCCGTCTGCTCCTCCTGTCCTCCTCCTGTCCTCCTGTCCTCCTCCTGTCCTCCTGTCCTCCGTCTGCTCCTCCTGTCCTCCTGTCCTCCTGTCCTCTGTTTGCTCCTCCTGTCCTCCGTCTGCTCCTCCTGTCCTCCTCCTGTCCTCCTCCTGTCCTCCTGTCCTCCTCCTGTCCTCCTGTCCTCCGTCTGCTCGTCTTCATCAGTCTGATAAACCTTCTGGAGTTAAACTCATCATGAGAACCCTTCAGTTCTCTCTTCAGTGTTCCACTGAGAGTCAAAATAAAAGGTTCTAACAGAGAACGTCAGCAGTTTATAGAACCTTTATAGAACAAACTTCAGCAGAACCTTCAAGAGAAAAAGCAGAAATAAGTTAGAAACATCAGGAGGTTAAACATGACCTGTTTTCAAAAGTTCTACAGTTCTTTCTTTATTTACCAGGAACAACAACAACAACATGCACAGCTCAGTGATGAGGGGGTTCTCCAGGGTTCTCCAGGGTTCTCCAGGGTTCTTCAGGGTTCTCCAGGGTTCTCCAGGGTTCTCCAGGGTTCTTCAGGGTTCTCCAGGGTTCTTCAGGGTTCTCCAGGGTTCTCCAGGGTTCTTCAGGGTTCTCCAGGGTTCTTCAGGGTTCTCCAGGGTTCTCCAGGGTTCTTCAGGGTTCTCCAGGGTTCTTCAGGGTTCTTCAGGGTTCTTCAGGGTTCTTCAGGGTTCTTCAGGGTTCTCCAGGGTTCTCCAGGGTTCTTCAGGGTTCTCCAGGGTTCTTCAGGGTTCTTCAGGGTTCTCCAGGGTTCTTCAGGGTTCTTCAGGGTTCTCCAGGGTTCTCCAGGGTTCTCCAGGGTTCTCCAGAGGTCATGTGACTCCAGTCTTCAGGGTTCCCCTCCATCAGACTGCAGGGTGTCTGTGAGGAGGACCTGGTTCTGCTCAGACCCCCAGGACCCAGCTGGTGGAGGACAGACTCAGGCTCATTCACATCCCAGTATTTCATGTGGATTTTGACTCGGGGCGACGGGAGCTCAGGTGGTAGAGCGGGTCGTCTCTTAACCGGATGGTTGGCGGTTCGATCCCCGCTCCCGCAGGCGTAAAACTGTCATTGTGTCCTTGGGCAAGACACTTCACCCACCGCTAACAGTTAGGGGCTACTGGTTAGGGGCTAACGGTTCCAGCGTCCCAGACTGAAGCGATCAGAAAGTCTGGGATTTGAACCGTCAGCCCTGGACCGGTCGAGCTGACTGAAGGTGTTCGGAGTGCAGGGCGACAGGCAGGGCTGGTCCTGAAGGTCCCCCCCCACCCCCCACCCCCCCCGGTGCGCATCTCATGCTTGTATCACAGTTTATCTGCTGTTAGTCTTTTATCATTTAGTATCAGAGTTTATTTAGCTTTTTTTTCTGTTTCTGAATCGCGGGCGGCGCCCGAGCCTTTAGTTACTTTCACTTTCACGTCTGTGGGCAGACCTCCGTCCTCCAGACAGTCTGCTCTGTCCGTCCTCCAGTCTGCTCTGTCCGTCCTCCAGTCTGCTCTGTCCGTCCTCCAGTCTGCTCTGTCCGTCCTCCAGTCTTTCACTCTGGAAGTCTTTGTAGACGGAGGAGGTTCAGCCTGAAAGCTTCACACAGTCACTTTTGAAAGCAGCGTCCGACGTGTCGTTTGCTGTGGCGCATGTGTTTACCGGCGACCTCTGTGTGTGTGTGTGTGTGTGTGTGTGTGTGTGTGTGTGTGTGTGTGTGTGTGTGTGTGTGTGTGTGTTGCGTGACATGGGCAGATTGAATGAATGAGATGATGGAGGGATGCAGAGGAAGAATGGACCGGCGGCAGTAATCCCCCCCCCCCCCCCCCCCCCAGCTGGGCTTACTGCTGGAATCACACAGCCGGCTGGAGGGTGGAGTGTCTCTCAGGTGGAGGGGGAGGGGGGGAGGAAGAGGAGGGGGAGGGGGGAGGAAGAGGAGGGGGGAGGAAGAGGAGGGGGAGGGGGAGGAAGAGGAGGGGGAGGGGGGAGGAAGAGGTGGAGTTGTTACATCTTCCTTCCAGCTGATGTGGCGCTGAGCCAGTGTTCGTCCTGCGATGCTAATGCTAGCTCAGGTTAGCGCTCACAGCTTAGCTTCACGTGCCTGTCAGCAGGAAGTGGAAACCACGCCGGAGGGAAGTGGAAGCCACAGCAGCTGGAAGCGGAAGCCGTGGCGGCTTCGGCGAGCGTTTCGACCTGAAAATGTTCTTTTCTTGTTTTAAAATGTTTTTGGCTCCGATTATTTTTAATCTGATTAGCTTTAATCTGATTTAAATAAAACAAACTAAGGATGAAAAAAGTTTTTGCTGTTCGAAGCTCAGACGTGGGAAGAACATGGAGTTTGATGAAGTTTATGAACATGACGTCATCACGTGACAGTGCGGGAGCGAGAGCTAGAGACAGAGAGAGAGAGAGAGAGAGAGCGGGAGCAAGATGGCGAGTCGCGCAGTGACCTGGTCCCAAAGAAGACCAGGACTGCAGCGGACCGGCAGTATTTCGGGTTCCGAGCTAACGAGAAGAGAGAGCGGTGTGCTGACGAGGCCGTTTGTAAGTTGTGCAATACGAAGGTGACTGAATTTAACTGTTCTGCGCGGTGCAAAAACTGTTCTGGATGGTTATGCTAATTGTTTGTTGTATTTGCACTTTTTAAGCTGTTGCTGATAAAAGTTGTTAATATTTTGCACATTATGTTGCTGTTTCATTATCAGTGTTTGGTCTTCAGTTCTGAACGGTGTGGGGACCAGCCAGCAGTCTGCTGATGCCGTCTGAGCCTTGAGTTGTATTTTTTTAATTAGTCACGGTAATACCGGATACCGGGGCGAAATGTGGAGACGGTATGACGGTATCAAAATTTGGAAACCGCCCAACCCTACTAGCTGCAGTGCTAACTCCCGTTAGCCGAGGTGGACCTTCAGATTAAAAGCTCCGCTAGAAGCAGGTTAGCATGCTAGCGGCTAGCTGCAGCGCTCTGAGCTCGGCTAACCAGACGTCGGTTTCTGCGCCGCTTTTCGAAGAAGGATTCCACTAAAAAGTGTCACGTTGAGTAAAAGTGGGAACGTCCAGCGTTTCCCATGAGCCTCGGCGCAGAGGTCACCCAGAGGTCAAACACAGCCGAGATAACACTGATTCCAGCTCTGTGCAGGCAGTCAGCCCGCACTAACTGCTTCCCACACACACACACACACACACACACACACACACACACACACACACACACACACACACACGCACACGGCTGAACACCCCTGACATGTCCGTCCCCACTGTGTGTGTCAGATTTTGTTTGTTTTGGGATTAGAGCTTGACCTCTGTCTGTGTGTGTGTGTGTGTGTGTGTGTGTGTGTGTGTGTGTGTGTGTGTGTGTGTGTGTGTGTGTGTGTGCGCGCTGCTTTGCATTCCATTGCGATGTGTAAAGGCCTTGCTCTGCAACAATAGAGCAAAGAAATACTCAGTGTGTGTCTGTGTGTGAGAGAGTGGGCGAGCGCAGGGGAGAACACCAGGCACATTCAGTCACACAGTGTGTGTGTGTGTGTGTGTGTGTGTGTGTGTGTGTGTGTGTGTGTGTGTGTGTGTGTGCGTGCGCACGCGCACTGTCACACACCACTCACAGAACCACATACACAACATGCGTTTATAATTCAGCACTTGCTGCTCTCCATTAGCGAGACAGGCAGGTAGTGATGTCTTACACACACACACACACACACACACACACACACACACACACACACACACACACACACACACACACACATCAAACACTAACCCTTTTAATCGGCTCTCAAACAGACCCGCTGTGTGTCTCCACAAAAAGGCTCTTGGGTAGATGTGAGAGCAACACACACACACACACACACACACACACACACACGCGCACACAGATCAGTCTGAATCTGTGGGTATTGATGATAAATGACCTCGTCCTGATCAGTTCAGTGATCAGCTGAGGAAGAGTCGGAGATTCAGAGGAGTCGGGCCTCGTTCACACGCCCAAAATCCTCGCAACAGGAAGCAGGAAGCAGTTAGCAGGAAGTGGTAAACTAGAAGCAGGGAGCAGGAAGTAGTAAACAGGAAGCAGGGATCTCGAAGTTTTAAACAGGAAGTGGTAAACTTCAAGCAGGAAGTAGTAAACAGGAAGTAGTATACACCAAGCAGATCACAATAAACAGGAAATAGTAAGCAGTGAACAGGAAGTAGGGATCTCGAAGTTTTAAATAGGAAGTGGTAAACAGGAAGTAAAAAACAAATCCATTGATCTTTCAGGACTCCAGACTGCTAAAGTCTCTCGTTTGCTTGATGTTTGTTCGTCTGTGAAACCGTCCAGCTGGAAGGAATCCTGTCATCTGTCCTCTCCTCCTCACCGTGTACTCTCTGTGTTTACACAGGAAAGCCCTCACACACACACACACACACACACACACACTCACACTCACACTCACTCCTGCATCATTCATGCTCATCACAGTTTTCATTATGAACGACCAGCAGAAGAGCTCCTGTTACGTAACGCCCATATGCTCACTTCTCTATCAGGGCCAGTGTGTGTGTGTGTGTGTGTGTGTTGTGTGTGTTGTGTGTGTTGTGTGTGTGTGTGTGTGTGTGTGTGTGTGTGTGTGTGTGTGTTTTCTCACGTCACTCTATTTCCATCCAGCTCATCCCACGGTGTTGAATGCAGAAGACGGATTTGATGACAAGGTGGAAATGAAAGTTTTAATTTGCTGCTTGTGTGCGTGCGTGCGTGCGTGCGTGCGTGCGTGCGTGCGTGCGTGCGTGTGCGTTTCAGCTGGTCCTGCAGGTCCCATCAGGGACTTGTGCTTTGACCTCAGGTCTGCAGTTGGATTGAACTTGCTGCTGAGGGGAGGAGCAGCGGTCCGGCTGGAGGCTGCCGCCCGGCGGCTCGTTTCCTGTCTTCACGCCGAGTTTCAGCTGAAAACCCGACGTTCGTTTCAGAAAAGTTTCACGGTGAAGTTTTGAAAGTGACGTTCGTTTCCACGGTAACGGCAGAGAAACAATGATGTCGTCTCGTTGTCTTCCTGGTGGAAGAACTCCTGAAACGTTCCAGAAGTTCCAGAAGTCTCCGTCAGTTCTGCAGCTCAGTGAAGCAGCGTCAGGACTCCAGCTGGTCCTCCATCGCACGCTGGACGCCGAGTTTCTAGCTTCTGATGCGTCTTATGGCCAAAAAACACGGCGTGTGGTAGACGGGAGAAAAACCATCTCAACACCACCGAGGAGCACCGGGCGGGAGCAAACAGCAACACTGCCCCCAAGTGGTGGCCGAGGCGCAGGACGGGACAGTTCTGGATAATTCTGGCTCTTTCTTTAGTGCTTTTCAAACAGCATGGTATCGGTACGGTATCGGTACTACAGAGCCGAGGATCCAGCTGCTCCTCCTCCCTCCAGCTGATCCTCCTCCCTTCAGCTGATCCTCCTCCTCCCTCCAGCTTATCCTCCTCCTCCCTCCATCTGATCCTCCTCCTCCCTCCAGCTGGTCCTCCTCCTCCCTCCAGCTGATCCTCCTCCCTCCAGCTGATCCTCCTCCCTCCAGCTGATCCTCTTCCCTCCAGCTGCTCCTCCTCCCTCCAGCTGATCCTCTTCCCTCCAGCTGCTCCTCCTCCCTCCAGCTGATCCTCTTCCCTCCAGCTGCTCCTCCTCCCTCCAGCTGATCCTCCTCCCTCCAGCTGATCCTCCTCCCTCCATCTGATCCTCCTCCCTTCAGCTGATCCTCCTCCCTCCAGCTGATCCTCCTCCTCCCTCCATCTGATCCTCCTCCCTCCAGCTGATCCTCCTCCCTCCAGCTGATCCTCCTCCCTCCAGCTGATCCTCCTCCTCCCTCCAGCTGATCCTCCTCCTCCCTCCAGCTGATCCTCCTCCCTCCAGCTGATCCTCCACCCTCCGGCTCTCCGGCTGCTGGAGGCTGATGGAGATACGAGTGTATCGATTCATTCAGTGTGTATCGATGCGATGACGCCTCATAGTCATGATGCATCGTTCGCTCTGTGCCTAATCGGTAATCTTCAAAGTTGCATCGGTTTTTACACGTTGTACTGCCTTCTGTCTTGTGTTTCCGAGGCGTCTTGAATGCACCATCATTCCCAAAGACGAATGGAAGCCGTATGCGCATGCGCGCACACACACACACACACTGTGCTACAAGTTACAACAACATGGCGGAGTGCAGCAGCGGCAGCGCTACGTTACAAGAGAGTCAGATTTTTAAAGACATACTGGAGGATCCTGCGAACCAATCAGCGCTGTATGGTTCCAACTCGTACTTGGTCAGTCACGATGCCAGTCAATCTGGGACTGCGTTAGCGTGATGACACATCACGTCGAGTCGCCGCCCTGTGCGCGCTCGTCCGCTCATACGTGATTCCCAAAGGGTTATTACTGACTGATGAAGAGTCCGACATGATTACAGATGTGTTTCAATCCTCTGCGAAAAGACGAAGCTCCAGCTGCGCAGATGTAAACAAACTGACATGCGGCTGACGTGCGCGCTCCCGACCGTCCTCATGGAGGGAGCCGCGCATGCAGCGGAGAATCCTCCAGTAGTCTTTTAACGCACCCTCAGAGTTCAAATCCATCGTTTAGAAGTAATATAGATTTAACAAGAAAGATGGAAAACTTGACAAGACGAACGTTGTTTGTAAAGAAGGCCGAGCTTCTGAACTGTCTGGGAGACGAGGAGACGGACGCTGCAAAGCCTCAGTTGAAGCCACTCATGGAGAGAGATGTGGTGTTACTGTTACTGTACCGTTTACACTGACAGCATCTCATAGAAGCATCTTATAGTCTTTTACTTGTTTTTGTTTTACTCTTTTATTGTTACAGGACAGTAATACGTAGTAAGTCATACATAGTACTGGTAGAGAGATTACAAGGAATATTTGTTCAGACAATAAGCACTTTTTTGTTCCATTTTCTACTTCTAAGGAATAAACCCAGCCTATTTTAACATACTGAATGATTTGCCATCTTCTTATTTTTTTGTTTGCTTAATAGATAACATATGATATATTTTTTTGCTTCACATTGAACTGCATTTGATGGAACTAATTTATTAAATCGCATCGCAAACAGGTGTATCGTATCGTATCAGGATGAGGGGTGACTCGTATCGTATCGAATTGGGATGGAGGGTGAATCATGTCGTTTTGTATCAAAAACAGGGATTAATCGTAAGTATCGTATCGGCAGGGATTCAGTGTGTCGCAAATTATATCGTGTCGTTGGCAGGGCATCGAGATGCATGTCTAATCGCCACAGTAATGGAGATCCACACCCCTAGTGACAACATTCCTGGTTCGTCTTGATGAAATTTGACAGTTTTGTTGTACTGTAGTAAATTAGATAGATAGAAAACTTTCTTGTCCCAGTAGGAAATTTGTCTTGGGCACAGTGCAAAGTGCTTCATCAACATACACATAAAAACAACACAACATAAAACCACAGCAGCAGAAGTGCAGAAGGATCCGTGTCGCCGTTGTAAAAACTCCACTGTGAGCAGATCTTTAATTATGTTTAGATATTTAAACTTAGAATGTATCATATAACTGTTGTATCATAAATATGAAGATCTATGGCTTGTTGGAAAAAAATTACATATATGAACTTCAGATTCTTTCTGTAAATTCTTACAACAAATGACAGCCTGCAAGAAAAAAGCTCCAATCACAATGACCAGCAGGTGGCGGTAATGCAGCCAACGGGATGCAAGCTGCCGTAAAACATCACAGAAGAAGAAGAGAAACACCGCAAAATACAGTGCTGCTGCGGTGCTGCGTCTCCGTATCGGAGCCGGACCAGAGCCGGACCGGAGCCGAACCGGGCCGGACCGGAGCCGGACCGGAGCCGGACCGGAGGCGGGCCGGACCGAAGCCGGACCGGAGCCGGACCAGAGGCGGACCGGAGCCGGACCGGACCGGAGCCGGTGAGGCCGGCGTGAGGACGGTTGTCACCCAGCTCGTCCGGCGGCCAGCGGCAGCTTTTTCGTCACATTTTTACTGGTCAGTTCATGATGTTCAGAGATTTTGTTTTAGTTTTTGTTTTCATTACTTATTAAATTTACGTTCTCGTCACAAATTAGTCACGGAATAAAGGGTCTTCAACGAATAGTTTTCGTTTAAGTTTTCGTTGACAGAATTAACACTGTTCAGAACCAACCTTAAAGCCTGAAGGCTGAGACTGGAACTGGGACAGGAACCGGGACCGGGACAGGGACAGGAACCGGGACAGGGACAGGGACAGGAACCGGGACAGGAACCGGGACAGGGACTGGAACTGGAACTGGGACAGGAACCGGGACCGGGACAGGGACAGGGACAGGAACCGGGACAGGAACCGGGACAGGGACTGGAACTGGGACAGGAACCGGGACAGGGACAGGGACAGGAACCGGGACAGGAACCGGGACGCTGTCCTGGTCTTCCTGGAGCAGAGAACAGATCAGCTGATTATTTATTCCTCAAAACCTTTTCTCAACATTTGCTGGTGTTTATGAAGGAAAACGGAACTCTAAACCACCAATGTACGAAACTGTGTGTGTGTGTGTGTGTGTGTGTGTGTGTGTGTGTGTGTGTGTGTATGTGTGTGCGTGCGTGCGTGCGTGCGTGCGTGCAGTGACTGTGTGTCACTGAAGGCCTGTGAGGAATGTGGCTGACAGCATCTCTGTCAGATTAGTGAGACAACAGCTGGACACACACTCACACACTCACACACACACTCACACACACACACACCCTCCAGACCTCACCGTTGGTTCCACCATGTTTACTGTAGCAGATCGTTTGAAACTCTGTGGAACTGTCTTGATCACATGACGCCTGAGCTCCGTCTGGTTCCCAGAGTGAAGCAGCCACCGGGGTGACAGAGGAGTGACAGAGGAGTGACTGAGGGGTGACAGAGGGGTGACAGAGGAGTGACAGAGGAGTGACAGAGGAGTGACTGAGGAGTGACAGAGGAGTGACAGAGGAGTGACTGAGGGGTGACAGAGGAGTGACAGAGGAGTGACTGAGGAGTGACAGAGGAGTGACTGAGGAGTGACAGAGGAGTGACAGAGGAGTGACTGAGGAGTGACTGAGGGGTGACAGAGGAGTGACAGAGGGGTGACTGAGGAGTGACTGAGGAGTGACTGAGGAGTGACAGAGGAGTGACAGAGGAGTGACTGAGGGGTGACAGAGGAGTGACAGAGGGGTGACAGAGGAGTGACTGAGGGGTGACAGAGGGGTGACAGAGGAGTGACAGAGGAGTGACAGAGGGGTGACAGAGGAGTGACTGAGGAGTGACAGAGGGGTGACAGAGGAGTGACAGAGGGGTGACTGAGGGATGACAGAGGAGTGACAGAGGGGTGACAGAGGAGTGACAGAGGGGTGACAGAGGAGTGACTGAGGAGTGACAGAGGGGTGACAGAGGAGTGACAGAGGGGTGACAGAGGAGTGACAGAGGAGTGACTGAGGGGTGACAGAGGAGTGACAGAGGAGTGACAGAGGGGTGACTGAGGAGTGACAGAGGAGTGACTGAGGGGTGACAGAGGAGTGACAGAGGGGTGACAGAGGAGTGACAGAGGGGTGACTGAGGGGTGACAGAGGAGTGACAGAGGGGTGACAGAGGAGTGACAGAGGAGTGACAGAGGGGTGACAGAGGGGTGACAGAGGAGTGACAGAGGGGTGACTGAGGAGTGACAGAGGGGTGACAGAGGAGTGACAGAGGGGTGACTGAGGAGTGACAGAGGAGTGACAGAGGGGTGACTGAGGAGTGACAGAGGGGTGACAGAGGGGTGACAGGAGTGACAGAGGGGTGACAGAGGAGTGACAGAGGAGTGACTGAGGAGTGACAGAGGGGTGACAGGGGTGACAGAGGAGTGACAGAGGAGTGACAGAGGGGTGACAGTGGAGTGACAGAGGAGTGACTGAGGAGTGACAGAGGAGTGACAGAGGAGTGACTGAGGGGTGACAGAGGAGTGACAGAGGAGTGACAGAGGAGTGACTGAGGAGTGACTGAGGGGTGACAGAGGGGTGACAGAGGAGTGACAGAGGAGTGACAGAGGGGTGACAGAGGAGTGACTGAGGAGTGACAGAGGGGTGACAGAGGAGTGACAGAGGGGTGACTGAGGGGTGACAGAGGGGTGACAGAGGGGTGACAGAGGAGTGACAGAGGGGTGACAGAGGAGTGACTGAGGAGTGACAGAGGGGTGACAGAGGAGTGACAGAGGGGTGACAGAGGAGTGACAGAGGAGTGACAGAGGAGTGACTGAGGGGTGACAGAGGAGTGACAGAGGAGTGACAGAGGGGTGACTGAGGAGTGACAGAGGAGTGACTGAGGGGTGACAGAGAGGTGACAGAGGGGTGACTGAGGGGTGACAGAGGAGTGACAGAGGGGTGACAGAGGAGTGACTGAGGAGTGACAGAGGGGTGACAGAGGAGTGACAGAGGGGTGACAGAGGGGTGACAGAGGAGTGACAGAGGGGTGACTGAGGAGTGACAGAGGGGTGACAGAGGAGTGACTGAGGAGTGACAGAGGAGTGACAGAGGGGTGACTGAGGAGTGACAGAGGGGTGACAGAGGGGTGACAGAGGAGTGACAGAGGGGTGACAGAGGAGTGACAGAGGGGTGACAGAGGGGTGACTGAGGAGTGACAGAGGGGTGACAGAGGAGTGACAGAGGAGTGACTGAGGAGTGACAGAGGGGTGACAGGGGTGACAGAGGAGTGACAGAGGAGTGACAGAGGAGTGACAGAGGGGTGACAGTGGGGTGACAGTGGAGTGACAGAGGAGTGACTGAGGGGTGACAGAGGAGTGACAGAGGAGTGACTGAGGAGTGACAGAGGGGTGACAGTGGGGTGACAGAGGAGTGACAGAGGAGTGACTGAGGAGTGACAGAGGAGTGACAGAGGAGTGACAGAGGGGTGACAGAGGAGTGACAGAGGAGTGACTGAGGAGTGACAGAGGAGTGACAGAGGAGTGACAGAGGGGTGACAGAGGAGTGACAGTGGAGTGACAGAGGGGTGACGGAGGAATGACAGAGGGGTGTGGGCGTGGCCCCCCGCTGTGCTCAGAAGCCAGCTCACTGGGTGTGAGTGAAGGTCAAGCTGTGTTCGCCTGCCTCACCTCCTCCACCTGCTGACGCTGCACCACAACTGTTAAATACAGGAGAACTGGATGGATGCACCGATACCAGCACCGATACCGATACCAGGTCGGTTCGGAGTATCGGCCTCATGGTATCAGATCAGGAAGCATCGACCTTTATTTAAACCATCAGTCGACCTGAAGAGCTGAACTGATCAGTCGCTCAGAGGATTTCTGGCCATTTGGCGTCAGCGTCAGGAGGTGGAGGCGACGTAGCGTCCAGGCGGAGTCCTGTGTGTCACCTGTCAGGAGTGGGAGGAGTCTCAACATCGATACTCCGGTATCGACGCTTCAGCACTTTGGAATCCAGCTTCAGCAGTTCAGACCGGGTGTGTGTGTGTGTGTGTGTGTGTGTGTGTGTGTGTGTGTGTGTGTGTGTGTGTGTGTGTGTGTGTGTGTGTGTGTGTGTGTGTGTGTGTGTGTGTGTGTGTGTGTAACAGAGCGTGGCCTGAAACTCCCTGCTCAGCTGTCTCTGCATGTCAGAGGAAACATAAACAGACGGTCTGCAGAGGAAATGGCCCCGTCAAAATAAAAGCAGCAGCTAAGGATGAAGTGTGTTCTGATAAGGTTCCATCCTGACCCCTGACCCTGACCCCTGACCCCTGACCCTGAACCCTGATACTCATCAGCCTCATCAGATGGAGGTCAGTATTCTGATTGTTCAGGAGCCACAATCACTTCAGCTGCCGGACGAAAGTTTGGTCGCCGAACCCCCCCGGCGTCAACAGTCAGAACCCCCCACGGCGTCAACAGTCAGAACCCCCCCCGGCGTCAACAGTCAGAACCCTCCCCCCCCCCACGGCGTCAACAGTCAGAACACCCCCCCCCCCCCCCCCCCCCCACGGCGTCAACAGTCAGAACCCCCCCCCCCCAAGTGTCGACAGTCAGAACTAGACCTCCACCTCATGAACACATCTCATCTCCATCCTGATCTCAGCAGAGTGGGCGGGGCCTACTCTCCCGCCTGAAGTAGAGTGGGCGGGGCCACCCCCCCCCCCCCTGCCTCTTTTAGCCTCGTTACACCACAGACGAAGCATCTGGCAGATAATTATAGTCCCTCGGAGCAGTTGCGGCCGCGCTGCCTTGCTCGGCGGCTCGGTTTGAAGCGGCAGCTGGCAGGAGTCTGGTTTCATGGCGGAATTCACTCCTGGTAGAAGGCTTCCTCCTGTCCCCCTGTCCTCCTGTCCTCCTGTCCCCCTGTCCCCCTGTCCTCCTGTCCCCCTGTCCCCCTGTCCTCCTGTACCCCTGGGCCCCTGTCCCCCTGTCCCCCTGTCCTCCTGGGCCCCTGTCCCCCTGTCCTCCTGTCCCCCTGGGCCCCTGTCCCCCTGTCCTCCTGTCCTCCTGTCCTGCTGGGCCCCTGTCCTCCTGTCCCCCTGTCCTCCTGTCCTGCTGGGCTCCGAGCCCAGAACTGAACGGTTCATCCAGCACCTCCTCATGAAGTCAGCGCTACAAATGGCAAATCAAGCTAACTGAGCTAACAGGCTAACTGAGCTAACAGGCTAACTGAGCTAACAGGCTAACTGAGCTAACAGGCTAACTGAGCTACCAGGCTAACTGAGCTACCAGGCTAACTGAGCTACCAGGCTAACTGAGCTACCAGGCTAACTGAGCTAACAGGCTAACTGGGTCATGATGGAGGAGACGTTCTGCTGCTGTCACACAGGAGAACAGCTTTATACCAGTCTGGATCATTCTGGACCAGTCTGGATGAACCAGTTCTTGTGTGCAGCTCTGACGGTCCGGGTGTGCAGAGCGGTTGTTGACGGTCCCGGTGTGCAGAGCCGTTGTTGACGGTCCCGGTGTGCAGAGCGGTTGTTGACGGTCCCGGTGTGCAGAGCGGTTGTTGACGGTCCGGGTGTGCAGAGCGGTTGTTGACGGTCCCGGTGTGCAGAGCGGTTGTTGACGGTCCGGGTGTGCAGAGCGGTTGTTGATGGTCCGGGTGTGCAGAGCGGTTGTTGACGGTCCGGGTGTGCAGAGCGGTTGTTGATGGTCCGGGTGTGCAGAGCGGTTGTTGACGGTCCCGGTGTGCAGAGCGGTTGTTGACGGTCCGGGTGTGCAGAGCGGTTGTTGACGGTCCGGGTGTGCAGAGCGGTTGTTGACGGTCCGGGTGTGCACAGCGGTTGTTGACGGTCCCGGTGTGCACAGCGGTTGTTGACGGTCCGGGTGTGCACAGCGGTTGTTGACAGTCCCGGTGTGCACAGCGGTTGTTGACGGTCGGCTGTGACACTGTTTACATACAACAGTGGTGTTGAAGGCCGATTAGAAGCCAGCTTAACCTTCACCTCGGCTTCTCTGGCAGCTGAGAAGTGGACACACCCTCTCACACACACACGCACAGGCACACGCACAGGCACACACACACACACACACACACACACACACACACACACACACACACACACACACTCCCAATCCCCCGGCGGTCGGCAGGGTGGAAGCGGCCCGTCCTCCAGGTTTCCCTCCTCTGGGTTTCCGGAGTGTTTCCGACCGTTGCCATGACAACGCTGCCAGCTCCACTTCATCCACTCTCCCTGAACAGGAAGAGAAACACTGAGTGGACCTGTGGTGCTTCCTGTCAGAGGCTGGGCCTGACCACCTGGAACACACACACACACACACACACACACACACACACACTGCCTCACTTCACTCTGAAGGAAGAGTTAAAAATGGAAGTGCAGTGTTTCGTCTCACATGTCTTTGTGGTGAAGGAGACACACCCTGCTCTCCACTCTCCAGCTCATGCAGTGATCCACATTTCACTCTCCTGATCGAGGAACCGACTGTGTCTCTGACTGTATCTCTGATTGTCTCTGACTGTATATCTGATTGTGTCTCTGACTGTACCTCTGACTGTTTCTCTGGCTGTATCTTTTGACTGTATCTCTGACTGTGTATCTGATTATACACTCGGCTAGGGCTGGGCGATATGGCAAAAAAAATGATCACGATTTTTTTTTTCATATCATTCGATCTCGATTATAATCACGATATGTTATATTGTTTTTAAACCAGTTTTAAAGCATCTGCACTGAAAACTAGAAGTATAGAATAGTTAAACATTTTATTAACAAACTAAGTAAATAGCAATGCAAATTAAATAATATAAACATAGAAAAATAAGAACAATTTCACTTAACAGTGCAGTAAATGGAAAAAAAAAAATCTAGCACCAAGATAATAAAATCTTGCGATGCACCGTTTTTTTTCAGTAAAAGAGAAGAACTGAACGATCGTTAGTTAAAGTGTGACAGTTTTCAGCCCTGAGGATTTTTGTTGCTATAAAAGATTAAAAAACTAAAGAAACCGCCTGGGGATAATGAAGGTGCTTTAGAATATAAACGTTATTTTCAAGTTCTGATGCTAAATATGCTGCTGCCATCATTAATGCTTGCATCAAATGTACAAAATTGAAATAATCTAGATTGGACAGATTAGACTTAAAATGTAGCAGTACAAAACTACAATAACACACAAAAAAATAGACAAAAGTAATTGTTTTTATCCTCTTGGAATGTTGCTCGTATGGTGCAGTGGCCTGAAAAGACGACGCTGGCTACGTTTACATTCCGTCAATATTCGTGTTAAGATAAATATTCTGGTTTCTGAAACATTTGGAGTAACCCCAGGAGATCCTCATTCAGACCACGGCCACAGACGACGCCATGACTGCATTTGCACTTCATGCCACTAGGGGTGCTGTTTGCATGTTCAACCTTATTTTACACAGACACCACAGAAGAAGCAGGGCGCTGCAGCGCTGCAGGCTCTCTCTGCGTGTTGTTAGAAGAAGAGTGTTCACGGCAAGACGTGGAGATATGTTCAATGATGCGATGCACCGTTTTTTCAGTAAAAGGGAAGAACTGAACGATCGTTAGTTAAACTGTATCACAAGTAGTTCCTACTAAAAAGACCAGATTCTTTGCGGATCGGTGAGCTAGCAGCGGTGAGCTAGCAGCGGAGCGCTAGCAGCGGTGCGGGTGGAGCAGCCTTTCCTGTCAGCAGCAGCCTCATCTTCAGAGGATAACGCCGAGGCATGGCTGACTTCATCTGCTTCGCTGCCCTCGGCTCCACGTTCAGCTCCATCTCTGGTTACTTCTCAGACAACTTTCAGGCGGAAGTTGAGCAGGAAAAAGCCGACTTTGATTGGCTGTGGTCACGCACATTTCTGCCTTGTCTGATCGAGAAAATGTGCTCACAGCTGATCACCGTGATCGACTGGAAATTAATCGCGATCAACAATCACGATCATATAATCACCCAGGCCTACACTCGGCTCATATGAGCAAACAGCAGCCTGTCATTTCTTCCACTGACCACAGGGCGCTAACGCTAAACATGTAGCCACCAGCTAACGCTAAACATATAGCCACCAGCTAACGCTAACCATTTTTCTATTGTTAAATTTTAGCTTTCCATCCACCCATCTTCGACCGCTGATCTGGGACCAGGTCATGGGGCAGCAGTCTTAACTGGGGATGCCCAGACTTCCTGTCCCGAGACTTCCTGTCTCCAGACTTCCTGTCTCCAGACTTCCTGTCCCCAGGCTTCCTGTCTCCAGGCTTTCTGTCTCCAGACTTCCTGTCCCCAGACTCCTCCTCCAGCTCTTCCTGGAGGATTCTGAGACTTTTCCAGTCCAGCCCAGAGACATAGTCTCCTCAGCCTGTCCTCGGTCTTCCCTGGGTCCTCCCCACGGTGGGACATGTCCAGAATTCCAGGAGGCCTCTTCATCTGACTCCTCTGGATGTGGAGGAGTAGCAGCTCTACTGCAAGATCCTCTGTAGCTCCTCCCCCCTGGTGATCTAGCTCCTCCCCCTGATGATGTAGCTCCTCCCTCTGGTGATGTAGCTCCTCCTCCTGGTGACATAGCTGTCTCTCTGTCTCTCTGATTGGACAGTGATCAGTAAACTGAGGAGAAATGAAGACTTTGTTCCACTGAGCTGATGTAAGGTGTTCCTGTCGGGTCTGGTGTCAAATTACAGGTGGTGGATGGTGTTGACTGGCCTTGACCTCTGACCTCTGACCTGCTGCTGAATGCTGCCGGAGTTTACCGTTTCTCCGGGTTCCAATAATAAAGCTGGTGTCAAATTACAAGCGAAGCGTTTGTGGACAGGCTGGACGAAGACAATGAAGAGAAGGAATCCTCAGAGGAGGCTGGTGTCAAATTACACAGCGTGGTTGAATTTAGACCGTCTTCAGACGCTGAGACGGCGTTTCTGTTTATCACCGGATCTTCAACATTTTAATGTTTGAAATTCACTTAAATGTAATATCACAAAACCTTGTGATGGAGTCTATCAGGGTTCTATCAGGACTCTATCAGGACTGTCAGGGTTCTATCAGGACTCTATCAGGACTCGATCAGGGTTCTATCAGGACAGGTCTGTAAAGGGGAACCCTCTGGGCTGCCTCTGTGTTCAGGTCCAGATTGAAGGGGACGTTCTGCCCTCTGGTGGCCGTCGGCGGTGTCGCAGTTAAACTGCAGCGTGTCTGAGAAAAGGATCCTGGAGGTCAGAGGTCAGAGGCTGGGTCCGGCAGCTGGATCGGGAGTAATTTGTTTCCTGGCTCCCTCTCTCCAGCCCGACCTCCTGTAACCTCGACTTCCTGATTCTCCTCTCAGACCCTCGTTTCATCCAGAACCCATGTGACGTGATCGAACACGGGAACCTTCTGAGTCACGTGCTCTCCTCACACTGAGGCACCGTGCCGCCGCCGCCGCTCACCGCTGCCGTACCGCCACCATACCGCCGCCATACCGCCGCCACCATACGACCGCTGTGCCGCCGCCGCTGACCGCCGTGCGTCTTGTGTCTGCAGCCATGGCGGAGGCGGAGCTAGACCTGAGTCTGAGCGACGCGCTGACGGACAGCGTTCCCCAGCCGGACCCCCAGGGCCGCGTGGAGAGGGACTTCGTGGCCCAGCTGGAGGCGGAGACCTTCGAGGACCAGGTCGGCGAGACGGTGGGGAAGACGGACTACATCCCGCTGCTGGACGACGACGACAAAGCAGGTGAGAACCGAGGAACCCAGGAAGACCGGGACCCTCGGAGCAGCGGATCGGACCGGTTCGGTCCTGATCGGGACCAGTTCTGTGCCGATCCGCTGCTCTGGGTTTATTTTCCAGGACTGTCTCCATCCTGACTGCTGGCAGAGAACCAGGAAGAGAATCGACCCGTTCAGAGATCACTGACCAATAGGAGCAAAGCACACAGTCACATGACTAACAGCTAACGGAGACGTTTAGATGTGCAGACGGTGACGGAGGAGGACTGGACTGGACTGGACTGGACTGGACTGGGCCGGGCTGGGTTGGACTGGACTGGGTTGGACTGGACTGCGGTACCGGGTTCCACTGGAGGTCATGACCTGGAAGGTTCTAGCAGTCTAGTCCAGTTCACACACTGGAGGGGTTGAGGTCACAGGTCGGTTCTGGTCCAGGTGGAGACCAGGGTCCTGCAGGACCCGGTTCCACTGTGAGCAGAGCTGACTGAGGGTCCCGGGAGGAGCAGTGGCAGTTGGCCGGCCGCTGACTCGGCCGCGGGGCTCGTTGTGGACGGCAGACACTTCGGTGAGACAGCTGGACAGGCGGACGGTGACAGGCGGCTGATCCGCCGGGACGGACGCAGACGTGCTGACACGCCGGGCGCCAGACAGCAGGACGAGGCAGACCGGTGGGGGGGGGGGGTGCTGTCCTCTGGCTCTGCTGTCTCTGCTGTCTCTGCTCTTGACGTCCCCGTCTGTCCCCTGCATGCTGCACCTTCAGTCCCGCTGCAGCATGACGGCTGTCTGCATGTCCTCACCTGGACGTTCTTGGTGGAACAAGGTGACTGGAGAACCGGGTCACAGCAGGACGAACCGGGTCACCTTCTCCGTCACCTTCTCCGTCACCACAACCCTCGAGCACAGCGTGAAGCCTCGTCTCTACGGCGACGTCTTCGAGTGGAAACAACTGAAAAGGCTCACGATGCGATTTGATCACGACACTCAGATCACGATACGAAGACATCGCCGTATGTCACCGTATGTCACCGTATATCACCGTATGTCACCGTGTATCACCGTATATCACCGTATATCACCGTATGTCACCTCGTATGACCTCATTCTGTGTTAATAGAAACAGAGAACTCGGCACTAGTTGCATATCCGTCCATCAGAGGACATCGGTCATTCAGACGTCTCACTGGTTCGAAACCATCTTTGCGGTTGACGTGATTTCCTGATGTCAGCTGATGTGTCTCGTGATCCGGTTCTTCTCATCCTGAACCCGGGACGTTTAGATCAGTTCCAGTTTCTTCTTTTCGTTTCCTCTGTGAAAGAATCTGATGCAGGTAAAATTCAAGCTGCTGAAACATGAAAGTCTGAAGCTGCAGTTCGGTCGGCTTGGTTCACTCTGCTGCTGCAGCCGCAAGCTAGCTACACTTCGTCTGTCCATCCAACTGTCCATCTGTCCACGTCTCCTTCTGCCCATGTCTCCATCGTACCGTCCGTCTCTTCGTCCATCCATCCGTCTGTCCACCGTCCCTCGTCCCCAGTTCAGCTCCATCTATCTCTAGAACAGCCGTCGACTCCGCGTCTCGCTATTCCACTTCGTTCCGTTGTGTTGTAAGGAGAGTGTGCACGTAGCTGCAGCATGTGTGTGTCTGCACGTGCATGGTGACTTATTTCCTGGTGTGTGTGTGTGTGTGTGTGTGTGTGTGTGTGTGTGTGTGTGTGTGTGTGTGTGTGTGTGTGTGTGTGTGTGTGTGTGTGTGTGTGTGTGTGTGTGTGTGTGAGAGAGTAAACAGAAGATGGCTGATTCAGCAGTCGGGCGTCACACTGCTCAGTCCGCCTGACGGACCGTCACCGGCTCGCTGTGGTGGCATTAACAGGCGGACACACACACACACACACACACACACACACACACACACACACACACACACACACACACACACACACACACACACACACACACACACACACACGCGGGTCAGATGGCAGCCTGAGACGAGGGGTCAGTGGTTCTGGGTTGATTCGGATTTTCTGTCTCGTCAAACCATCAGCAGCCAGACGGAGAGTAACGTGCTTTGTTTTTGTGTGTGTGTGTGTGTGTGTGTGTGCATGCAGACGCGGGTACTGCATTGGAGAATGGAGAGCAGGAAGCTCACGGGGTTCAGAAACCTGGTAAGAGACGTCCGTCCATCGTTCCTCGGTCGTCTTCGTCCTTCGTCACGACTTTTTGTCTTCGGTCGTTTTTTTCCTTTCCTTCAGTTTGAGTCTGTGTGTGTGTGTGTGTGTGTGTGTGTGTGTGTGTGTGTGTGTGTGTGTGTGTGTGGTTCTGGTTCTGTTGGACGACCGTCCTGGACGTTCTGCTGCTGTTCTGATCGGACTTTGTGGTTCTGTGGAGAACCTGAAGGAGTTCCCTCTGCAGACTGGAGAACACTGCAGAACAGAAGTTCTTTGAACGGGCGATGTAACCTGGCGGCTCGGCGCAGCGAGCCAATCAGACGAGGCCGTCCACTGGGACGTCCACTGGCCGTAATCAGGACCACTAACCGTGGAACCGGTTACAGCTGACGTCGGAGATCAGTGATCTTCTTCTGTAGCAGTAGCGCTCTATAACCACCAGAGGGCTCTGTCTCCATGGAAATCCAGTCCCTCATTTAAGCCAGGTTTATACTTGCACGACTTTTGGCGTGCCAATCTGGAGTCACGAACCGGCAGGCTCCCGCACCGTTCACCACGAGCTCTCGGACATTTCACGAAAGCGCCCGTCAGTGTCACGAACTGGCTCGACGCATTCACGCATAGTTTTCGCATAGTTTACGAGCTTCCCGCATTGGCACAACGTGGTTGTGCGTGCAATTACGCACGTCATATACGAGTAGAAAGGGGGCTTCCCCGACCCCGGGTCATTGTTGGATTTGCAGTGGAACAGACAACATGCTGAACGCCAGAGACGCCGTCACTGCCTGTACCTGCAGCTGCTCTGTGTGAAGAGCAGCAGAACAGGCGCTGCCTGGGGCCCCGAGCTGAAGGGGGCCCCGACGGACGGCTGACATCAGTCAGTTTCAATGACAAATTAAAGGCGCTACACTTGATGCTGCAACGACAGTGTGTGGAAAATCCCCCGCATGGGGCCCTGTTCCGGGTCCTCGCCGGCGGCCACGACTGGCAGCATCCTCCCGCATCGTCCCGACGCGTTCACGAGGCGTTCACGGACAGTTGGGCAAAGTTCACGGCCCAGTCACGATATTTTGTCGTGACCAAAATTTTGAACATTTCAAAATTCTCGTCCCGACATGGCACGCAGTCACGACGGGTTTACGCACACTTCACGCCACGTCGCGCCACTGTACGAGTAGTTTGCGACTCGATTCGTGCCGATGCGTGAAACAGAATCGTTCAAGTGTAAACCTGGCTTTACTCAAAGCCGCTCCGGTAGTTCATCAACCGCTGCCTCAGGCTGCGGGTCCAGCGGTAGCAATACAGAGCTAGCTAGCTAGCTGCTGGCAGCAGCATCTGTCCCTCCAGGCTGTTTGGATGTTTCCGTGGCAACTGGTCTCATTTACATAATCAATACTTGATGATCAGCGCTAACGGCTGCTGAGGGACATCCAGCCGTTCCTCTGCTGCTCGCCGCTAACGCTTCTGGGAATGATGACACAAAGCCACGCCCCCTGATTCAGATGTTAGCCACGCCCCTCTGCTATCTGGATCTTTATCTTTTACTTCTGTTTTTGTTCTTTAAAAAAAAATTTCAACCACGTCCCAAAATACAAAATAGAATCAAGGTGCTTCCGTTTCAGCTCACTGCTAGCTCAGATCGAAAGCCGCTACGCTATGCTACGCTACGCTAAGCTATGCTATGCTATGCTATGCTGCGCTGCGCTATGCTATGCTGTGCTACGCTAAGCCATGCTAAGCTATGCTGTGCTATGCTATGCTAAGCTAAGCTAAGCTACGCTGTCTTCAGCAGAGGAATGTTGCTGCATGAAGGAACGGAGGATTCTCAGTTTTCCTTCAGCACGTTTTGCATCTTCTTATGAACCAGTAAAGACTGATCGACCTGGTCCGGGTCTCCTGGACCCGGTCCGGGTCTCTGGGTCTCCTGGACCCGGTCCGGGTCTCTGGGTCTCCTGGACCTGGTCCGGGTCTCTGGGGGCTCATGGTGAATTCAAGCCTGTTGGATTTTCTCTTCATCAGACAGAACATCTGGACTGATGTTGGTCTACAGGGACCTGTGTGTGTGTGTGTGTGTGTGTGTGTGTGTGTGTGTGTGTGTGTGTGTGTGTGTGTGTGTTCTGCTCTGGAGCTTTACTAACCTGCTTTCTTCCTTTTTCTCTTCATTCCTCCTTTTGTTCATTTGGAATTTTTACACTCTTCTCCTCCTTTATTCCTTCGTTTCTTTATTTCTTTTTACCCCTCCCTTCATCATTTACCCCCTCCCTTCATCATTTACCCCCTCTTCATTTCTTCCTCTTCTCTTCCCAACGCTTCAGAGGACTAGACTCCGCCTCCATCGCCATGACAACTGTCAATCAGCCGCACATCCGCTTCTGTGCACCTCCTCCCGCCACCCTGTCTCTCACACACACACACACACACACACACACACACACACACACACACACACACACACGGTTCAACGTTCTGACGGGTTCTCCACTGGGTTCTCTTTGTTTAACGTGTCCACATCAAAGGAATGTCAGAGCAGAATGACGAGCGAGGACGACCCGATACCAGGCTGAGCTGCCCGCCCAGACCAAGTACCGATACTGAGTACTGATGCTGAGTACCGATACTGAGTACTGATACCGAGTACCGATATCAGTACTCACTAGATGCTGTACAGATCCTCCGTATTTAATGATATAAACGCGACATGAACACCTCGGCCTGCTGCTGACGCTCTGTCAGCTCCACCCGCCTGTTAATGAGTGTCAGTCAGACTGTAAAGGTACAATAAGTCATGAAATTACTGTTAAACCAGTTAGAATCCTCCCGTGTTTCAGTGAAGAAACTTATAAAGACTTCGTCTAATGGGCGGGGCTAGACCGTCACTTCCTGGTTCCAGAGCCAATCGTGTGAGTTTCTACAAGTTTACGAGTTTCAAGCAAGCAATCCGTATTTTAATGACCGCGCTGTGCACGTGCATCGACTCTGGTCGTGCACGTGCTTCACCACTTGTGTGCACGTGACACCATGTTTAGCATGTAGCCTGCAGCATGTAGCATGTAGCATGGTTAGCGTGTAGCTCAGCTGCAGCAGTCAGTCCGGTGTTCTCTCCATGTTCTGTTAGAACGTCATTCACTGTGACAGAATCTCTCGTCTCTCTCATGTCGGTGTCGGTATCGGCGTCAGTATCGGGCCGTGTGTCGGAGTATCCCTGCTTCAGAGGTTGCCGGTTTGAGCCCCAGATGAGGAGACAGATGAGGTGAAACTCTTCAGGCATTTTACTTTGAAAGGGCAGCAGGAAGCGGCGTCCTGTTGCAGCACCAGGCCGAATCGTCTCCTGTTTACGTGACGGGGAACTCCTGTCAGGCCGGTTGGATGCTTTTAATTTGAAATCTTCCTCTGTCGTCTGCAGCGTTTGTGTCTCTGATGGTTTCTCTCTTGACAATCAGATCATTTTTAGATATTTCCTCCTGAAAGGCAAATTTTTTCCTCCGATTACTGAGAAACGAACCGTCCAGGAAATAGACTCCTCCCCCGAAACACCACTTTGATGAAGAAAAGAAGCAATAGAGAGGTACGACGGACTCCAGGTCTGTCCGCGCTCGCACACTGAAAGGACACACACACACACACACACACACAGCCTGGACTCTGCTTTGCACTACTTCCTGTCTTCAAACCTAAAGTCGGTGAACAATCATCTGTGTCTTTCTGTCACTTCACTGCTGTTTCCTGACCTTTATTTTGAAAGGTGGATCCACTTCCTGTGTACTAGACGTAGTTATCTGCTGGCTCGGCATGCCGGTTCTCCGCCTGTCGTCACGCCGGCTGTAGTTTTTGTTCCGTTGCAAAGGACGAGAAGCCGGGCTTTTATTTTGAAAAGGTGTTTGTGACGTCCGGACATGAAGGCAGGAAATGACCGGAGCTGCGATCGGCTCCGGCTGTGTTCTCAGTGACGTTCTCCAAACTGCAGTGCTCTTTCTCTCGGCACTGAGCTGCTTCTTTATGGTTCTCATTTCAGTCTTTTATTTTGTCTTTTTGACCTTTGACCTGCTTTAATGCTCGATTCCCTGGCCTTCAGCTCAGTCTGACGGCGTTCCCTGCTGGAGGTCCATGTTCTTCGTTCTGCGTTCCCCTCCTGTTCTAATAAAGTGCTGTGGAACACTTCCTGTGTGGCTGCTGGTTCTTCCCGGGTTCTTCTGCTCCTCGTCTGTTCCGGGTTCGTTGTCGGAGGTTCCAGGAGGAGAACGCCGTCCAGCTGCAGCGTCTGGAATCCAGCGGCTTTTCACAATAAAGCGCAGATGAGAGGCTGCATGGAGACGACCTGTTCTGACGGAGAACGGAGAACAGAGAACCCTCCAGACGTTCTTCGGATGATCTAGAATAAAGTTTTAGCTGTTAGCTAAACCGTTAGCGTCTCCAGAAGCCTCCTCCACGCCTGCTCCAGCTGCTGCTCTGGAACCTCAGGAACGTTTCTGGTTCCAGCTTCAGGAGAACCTCACAGCTGGAGCGCCGTCCTCTCCCGTTCTCCACGTCGCCGTGGTCTCCCGGGTTTGAATCCAGGACTGCTGCCTGCCGCTGAGCAAGGCATCGGGGGAAATGAGGGACGGAACCTCAGAGAACAGGACGGAGAGCGTCCGGTTCCTCCTGTGGAGGATCGTTCTGCAGGAGAACCGGTGAATCTCAGCAGAACCGAGTCAGAACCTGACCGAGTCTCTGTTCCGGTTCCACAGCTTTAGAACCGCAGAGTTCTGCAGCTGGACGTTCTCCGTGTTCTCCGTGTTCTCCGTGTTCTCAGCTGGTCTCATGAAGCTGTTCCGCTGTGGAACATCGTCTGCTCAGTCGACTCGCCTGAACCAGCAGCTCCGTCCTCTCAGTGAACCGTCCTGCGGCTCCGTCAGCTCCACCAGCTCCACCCCCCCACCCCCCCCCACCCCCCCCACCCCCACCCCCCCCCACCCCCCCCACCCCCCAGGGAGGGGGCTGTGGTCTGGTTTTCACAGACTGGAGACTCACAGACTCCCTCTCTCTCTTCCTCTCTCTCTCTCTCTCCCTCCCTCTCTCTCTCTCTCTCTCTCTCTCTCTCTCAGAGGTCACCTGGAGGTCACAGCCTTCCTCCAGACCTCCGCTCTGATCAGTCGTTTCTTCAGACTCTCAGCTTCATGTCAAAACAAACTTGTTAAAACAATAACCTGAGGGTTACGGTTGATCTTTTACCTCAGGGTTAGGGTTGACCTTTAACCTCAGGTTTAGGGTTGACCTTTAACCTCAGGGTTAGGGTTGACCTTTAACCTCAGTGTTAGGGTTGATCTTTAACCTCAGGTCTAGGGTTGACCTTTAACATTAGGGCTCAGGCTGATCTTTAACCTCGGGGCTGGGGTTGACCTTTAACCTCGGGGGTCAGGGTGGGGTCAGACGGTGACCCTGCTGACGGAGCTCTTCAGACAGTCGAGTCACAAACCTCCGATTCATGAAGGCTCGTCTGACTCTGGGTGGCGTCCTGTCGGCTCGCCTCAGTGTCAGCCGCCGGGAGACGCTGGAGCCTCCGAACACCCCCCCCCCCCCCCGCCCCCCCTCCCTCCACCTCCTCCTCCACCCACTCGTCTGCCTCGTCCTTCTCCCTCCGTCCATCACTCAGTTTTCCAGACTCATCCTTAAAATCCTCGTCCCAGCTCTCACACATCGCTGGACAGTGTCCACTGTGTGTGTGTGTGTGTGTGTGTGTGTGTGTGTGTGTGTGTGTGTGTGTGTGTGTGTGTGTGTGTGTGTGTGTGTGTGTGTGTGTGTGTGTGTGTGTGTGTGTGTGTGTGTGTGTGTGTGGCCTGTGGGCCCGGGACTTGAACCAGACAGGCAATGAAACATCGCCACACCAGCCCCAGACTTTCCCTCTGCCATCGTGTGTGTGTGTGTGTGTGTGTGTGTGTGTGTGTGTGTGTGTGTGTGTGTGTGTGTGTGTGTGTGTGTGTGTGTGTGTGTGTGTGTGTGTGTGTGTGTGTGTGTGTGTGCTGGCTCACAGCTGAGGCTGCAGTCCTGCCAGACAGACAGAGCAGCTCAGCAGAGGCAGCAGTGAGTGCTGGGGTGTCTGGGGGGTCTGGGGGGGTCTGGGGCGGGGTGTGGGGGGCAGAGGGGGGTGGGGTGGGACGGTGGGGGCGGGGTCTGTCTTCGCGGCTTGGCGTTTGTCTGCGTGGTCAGTGTCTGTCCGTCCGTCCAGCTGGACCGTAGAGACAGGCGTCGTCGGCGTACAGGTGGACTGATTGTCTCCGCCCCTGCAGGGTACCAGCTGACCTCGGGGGGGCAGATACCAGCGGCGGGGGAGGCCAGGCCACGCCCACTGGAGCAGCAGGCGGACCTCCTGACAGGTAGGATGACTTCCTGGATCCAGACCGAGCAGAGGAATCAGTCCTTTGGCCCCAGGACCGAGCCCTGTGGAGCTCCGCTGCTCTGCCACCGCTCACCACCAGGGGGCCAGGCCAGCAGCTTCCAGGGATCGGGGGACGGTGTGGTCATGAGGGTCCACACGCACACACACACACACACACACACACACACACACACACACACACACACACACACACACACACACACCTGGTGCTCTGCCCCCCCTCCTGGACCCCCGTCCTCACTGTGCCCCTCCGTCTCCTGTCCTTCAGGGTTCTCCCAGGCTGGGTGGATGGGGGTGAAGATGGAGGTTGGCTCCGCCCCCCTCCAGGCAGACAGGCCCCCGGCCCCCCAGGACCCCCCAGCAGGGTCGGAGGCTCCGAAGAGTCCCGGCGCCATGCAGCCAGAGCCTCAGGCCCCCCGCAGCCCCCTGGATCTGTCCTCAGGTACGAGACAGCTGGGGGGTGGGGGTGGGGGTGGGGGGATGGGTGGGGGTGGAGTCGTCACTCTGAACAGCTTCTACATGAACCTGGAGTTCAGACAGAATCTCAGCTTCTCTGCTTGATTCTGATCGATCCTGTAAATCCTGCACCGATACCGGTACCGATACTGCTACCGATCAGGTCCGAGTGAGGTCAACGTCGCTCACCCACCAGTGGTGCTACATGCTAAAGAATGTGCCACGGCTCCCACTCCAGTGAAGCTACGTGCTACATGCTAAAGAGCTTCAGGGCTCCCACTCCAGTGAAGCTACATGCTACATGCTACATGCTACATGCTACATGCTCAGACAGGCTCTGCTTCCTGGACGTGTCGACAGATTCCTGCAGTAAAACAAATTGAGCTTCCAGCTGATTGTTTTTCCTGTGAATCGCAGCTGAACAGCAGATATATGGGTCAGTGGTGTTTCTGCTTCACACACACACACACACACACACACACACGATTCAGTCATGCATGTCATCTGATGACGTACAGGAAGAGCTGCCGCTCGCTTCACGCGATCTGATGTTTGTAACGTTCCAGCAGAAAGAGAACATCCGGAGGGTTTCCTGCTGTCAGGGATCAGACGGTGTCCATCGTACCGGTCAGAACCGGATCCTCTCTTTTAGTCATGACCCGAACTGGAACCGTCTCCTGCTGCAGTGACCGTCCGTCTGGCGAGGTTCTCTGATCCGTCCCGGTACCTGTCTGGAGAACCTCGCGGCGTCGTTCCCTTGGTGTGAAGCAGTATCGGTCCCGGTATCGGTCCATCCCTGCTCCGCTCATGATGAAGATTCGGTCTCCGTCAGCTCGGCCGGTTTGTCTGCTGAGGACCAGATGACTGGATCCCAGCCTGGCTCCAGACCTGGTCCCAGCTGGATCCCAGCCTGGCTCCAGACCTGGTCCCAGCTGGATCCCAGCCTGGCTCCAGACCTGGTCCCAGCTGGATCCCAGCCTGGCTCCAGACCTGGTCCCAGCTGGATCCCAGCCTGGCTCCAGACCTGGTCCCAGCTGGATCCCAGCCTGGCTCCAGACCTGGTCCCAGCTGGATCCCAGCCTGGCTCCAGACCTGGTCCCAGTGAGACCTGCTGAGTCCCGGTCCTCCGCTCCGTCCAGATCTGATCACCTCCACCCGTCGCCGCTGACGGATCGATGAACTAAACAACATTTAAAGTTTTCCACGTCTCTCATGTTAACAGGAACTCCCAGAACCGGTCTGCAGTTCCACTTTGAACAGGCACAACAGGGGTGTCAAACATGAGGTCTGCGGGTCAAAAGCGGCCTGCGAGCGTCTCCCATCCGGCCAAACCAGTCAAACTCATGTCAAACCGTTGATTTTGTAGCATCACAACACGACACTGGCTAGGCTAGGTTAGGCTAGCCTCAGAGCCACGCTGTCAGGGTGAGTGGGGAAAAATACCCACAATGCAACAGTGAGGGGAGAAAGGTCGAGGACATCTCACTCCCTTTTCAACCAATAGATTTGGTCTTTGCTGCGATTGTTGTAATTTTCTGTAGTTTAGTGAAAATCGCGATAGTTTTTTACATGTTCTAAAAGATGGAGTTTAAACTGGAGGGTTATTCTGGCTCCTGCTCACCGGTCCGGTCTAAACCGGTCTAAACTGCACCGTGCTGCTTCAGGAGAGGGAGGAGGGAGGAGCCCCAGCAGGGTGCAGTGGTAAGAGACCCCACCCCCCCCCCCCCCCCCCGATCTTCAGTCAGTGTGGCTCCGCCCCCAGACTCTCCCTGTTTGGTGGGTGTGGTTCCAGCGGAGTTCTGGTTGAGGTTCTCGGAGCGGATCCGGTTCTGAACCTTTCGTTTTCCCTCTCCGCCCTGAAACAAGGTTCTGCCGGCGACCGCTGGCCGGACGACGCCGCCTTCCTCCCCTCAGACCTGCCCTTCACCGCCAGCGTGTCCACGGTGATCAGCAAGCACGCCGGCCAGCTGGCGGCCGGCAGGGCGCCGCCCGAGGGGCCCCCCGAGGGGCCCCCCGGCTGGCCGGGCCGCGACGGCGCCGCCTTCGCCGGGGGCGACGAGCGCGACGCCGACGGGCCGGACCGCAAGCAGAAGAAGAAGAAGAAGAGGCGGCAGAAAGACGACGGGTCCTACGAGCCCCTGGAGGTCAGGGGTCACCCCGAGGCGCCGGCGGCGGGCGAGAACACGCCCCCCACCGAGGAGTTCTACCAGCGGGTCGGGCCCCGCAGGGACGGCGGCGACGGCGGCTGGGAGGAGCAGCTGGGGAAGGGCGGCGGCCGCGGCAAGAGGGGCAAGAACCGCAAGAAGATCCCGGAGGAGTGGGGGGGCGGGGCCTCGCAGGCGACGGTGGACCTGGGGGGTCCGGCGCCGTTCGGAGACCCGGACTCCAGCCGGGGCTCCTGGAAGCAGGACGCCTTCCCAGAAGTGGGCGTGGCCACCGAGCTGGTCCTGAACAGCGAGCTGAAGGCCACGGCCGCTCCGTTCACCATGCCGCCCGCCCCCGGCTCCGCCCCCATGCCCGCCCCCGGCTCCCCCCCCATGCCCGCCCCCGGCTCCGCCCCCATGCCCGCCGCCGCCCTGGACCCCCTCCACCTCCTGATGGACAGCGAAGCGGCCATGTTGGGCGGCGGCCACGCCCTCTCTCCGGCCTCGCCCCCGGGGAGTCCCGCCGTCGGGGACACGGTGGACAGCGGGATGTTTGACTCCAGCTCCTTCCTGGACTGCGGCGTCCGCGGCGTCCCCGAGGTGGACACCTCGGCTTTCAGCCCCGCCTCCCAGCCCAGCCCGGCCGCCGCCGTGGCCTCGGCGCCGCCGCTGTCACCCGCCGACGCCTCCTGGCTCCTGGACGAGTCCGGGATGACGCCCGGCGGCGAGCCCTTCGACCTCAGCGGCTCCGCCCACCCTCTGCCGCTCGGTCTGTCCTTCGACACGCCCAGTCCGGCGCCGCTCCGCTCGCCCAAAACCACGGCGCAAGAATCCCAGTCCAGGGATCACAGAGAGTCCAGGTCCGACCAGAACCAGTCCAGGAAGTCTCGCTCGTCGTCCTCGTCCTCGGTGAAGAGTCCCGCCTCCCCAGAAGCTCCGCCCCTCTGGCCACAGCCCTCCCCGGGATCCGGTCTGAACCCCGCGGCGAAGCCCTTCTTCCCCAGCTTTGCCGACCCGCCGGAGGCCCCGGCGGCTCCTCGGGACCCCGGCGGTCCCGTCATGGCAGGTTGGTTCTGGAGACGTAGACGTCCGTAGAGTAGAACCCGGCGGAGACCCCTGCTTGGCTTGTGTCGTAGCTCCGCCCCCTCCCGGGACGGACCAACGGGGTTTGGGTGTCTCGGGGTCTCCGGTCCTTCCTAACCTGCATGGACTCTTCCGGAACCTGCTGGCTGACTAATGCATGGGTCCCGCTGCGGACCGCCGGTCCCGCTGCGGACCGCCGGTCCCGCTGCGGACCGCCGGTCCCGCTGCGGACCGCCGGTCCCGGCCGGACCGTCTCTTACTAATCCCTGGCTCAGAGACTGATGCATTCTGGGAATGTCTGATGGGTGTCCTGCTACTAACCCGTCGCTCCGCCTTGTTCCCCGGAGACAGCGGTAGACGTAGTCCTCCACCCGAACCCTCCGCCCGGGTCTGTCCACAGGCTGAGGTCAAAGGTGTCTTTTCTGTCCAGCTTCCTGTTTCCTGTCGCTCACTCACCACTAAACCCCTCCTGGGCGGGACGGGCCGGACGGGCCGGACGGGCCGTCCCTCAGGAGACGTCCTCTGTGGACTCAGGTTCTAACTTGTGTTCTGTTGGTTCTTCTCTCTCCATGTTCCGTGGCGCCGGTCTCCTCGGCTCCTCCTCCTCCAGCAGGTGAGTCGCTCCTCTCTTTTTCCTCCTCGTTGTGGTTTGTTGGGTCAAAGGTCGAGTGTCTTCTGCCGGGACTCTGATCCCGGAGTCTGGACTGCTGACTGGTTCCAGATCCCGTCGTCCTTTTGGTCCCTTCAGGTCATGTCCTGCAGCGGTCACTGGAACAGTTTGATGTGAACCAGATGTTTCTTTAACATTCTGTTCTTGTGAATGTGTGAGCACGTGCACGCCTGTGAGCACTCGTGCACTGCCATGTTGGGAGGACAGGCTGAGACTCGGCCGTCTCGTTTCCTCGTCCCTCCCTTCAGCCCTCCTGCCTGGAGTGAGGCCGGAAGCAGCCCTCAGCTGCCGGGGGGCGGGGCCTCTGTTGGGGGCGGGGCCTCTGACATGGGGCGGTTCCTCTGCCAGGGGGTGGGGCCACTGCCATGGGAGGAGCCAATGTCAGGGTTTGTGGCCTCTATCAGGGGTGGAACCTCTGTTGTGGGGCGGAGTTTCTGCCGGGCGGATCCAATGTCAGGGGCGGGGCCACTGCCAGGGGCGGTGCTACTGTGGCTTCCTGGGTTTACGTATTTTAGTTTAGTTCCTGCGCTTGTTTACTTTTCCTCAAGGCTTTTTTTATGATTAATGAACCGTTTTGTGTTTTGGAAGCCTGTTTTCTTTAGTGTGTGTGTGTGTGTGTGTGTGTGTGTGTGTGTGTGTGTGTGTGTGTGTGTGTGTGTGTGTGTGTGTGTGTGTGTGTGTGTGTTTAGGCAAAGGCCTCATGGTGTGATCTCCGTCACAGTATCGGCATGTGTCCTGATGTTCTAGATACCGTTGAAACTTCACAACTCACAAGTATCAGTTCCACCTCCATCCTGAACATCAACTGAAATACTCGAGTACTTACAGGCAGATGTTTTCGATGCTGTTTGAAATGAACCTTAGAAAAACCAGCAGCAGCCACACTGCTCAGTCTTCTTCTCTCACTGCTGCAGGCTGACACTCTGTCCAGCTCACTAGCTCCCCCTAACGGGGGGCGGAGCCACTGCATGCAGCAGAGGCAGTCCAGCTCCCCGGGACTCTGGCTCCATCCGGTCCTCCATCAGAGCTCCACCCCGTTTTAGAGAAAACCATTCCTGGAAAATAATATCGTCTTAAATTCGGGTCGATACGGTAATCCATTTAAAAACAATAAAAGCTCAGATACAGACGTTGCAGAGGATATCGATTACTCAAGTCCAGTTGATCCAAAACGTCTCCCAGAACCAGAACCAGACCCAGAACGTCTGGGCCACAGAACTGGGAGGGCTCGGTTCCCTGAGTTCTATGTCGGAACAGTCGTCCTGCTGGATCCACTTTAAAACAGCTGTTAATGCAGATTACATCACCACCTGAGCAGCATGATCTGTTGATCTGTTCATGTATTGATATGCTGATCTGTTGATCTATTGATGTAGTGATCTGTTGATCTGTTGATATAGTGATCTGTTGATCTGTTGACCTATTGATGTGTTGTTGTAGTGATCTGTTGACCTATTGATGTGTTGTTGTAGTGATCTGTTGACCTATTGATGTGTTGAGGGGTGGTGATGGGGGTGGGGGTTGGGGGGGTTGTTGCCGTAGAGACTGAGGATCGGTTCCCGTTGCCGTAGCAGCAGATGCTGAGTTAATGAGGCGCTGACGGTCCAGCTGGAGACGCTGCTTCTGATCCAGACTGGAAAACAAAAGACCAACATGAGGTCATGTGACCAGAGCATCCCGCTAGCTGCTAACGCTAAGCGTAAAAGGTGAAATAAGCATGTTCTTGATCTGGTCACTTGGAGGAAAATATCTGAGAAACCTACAGAATAAAGCAGTTAAATCTGTATCCTGCTCCGCAGGAACTTTTCCTTCAAATCACAGAAAAGTTTGTCCTTTCCCAGAACGTTGTCCCTGATCAACAGATCAACCTGATCAACCGATCAATCTGATAAATTGACAGGTCGATCTTCACGAGGAACAGTTTCAGTTTTCGGCTTCCTGTTGATGAGGTCTGGAGTGGAGGAGGATGAGGGGGGGGAGGATGAGGAGGAGGAGGAGGAGGAGGAGGAGGAGCTCAGGAACTCAGACTCTCAAAAAGGACAACCGGTATTTACTGCGACAGCTTTTATTTTGAAATATGGTGTTTGTGGGCGGAGCCGATGGACGACTTTGATCTGTGATCAGTTCTCCATCGCTGCAGTGAGCGTCTCCGTCCACTAGGTGGTGTTTCTAACAGAACTCAGAACGGCAGGATGGGAACGTGGCAAGAAATGCTACACACACACACACACACACAGACACACACACACACACACACACACACACAAACACACACTATACATCATGACCCCCCGTAATCACCACCACACTGATGAGGAGACGGTTACCATGGCAACAGGAGGCAGTCGCTTCAGTGACTTAAAGTGAAGCGTTTTGTGTGTGTGTGTGTGTGTGTGTGTGTGTGTGTGTGTGTGTGTGTGTGTGCGCATGTGTGTGTGTGTGTGTGTGTGGGTGGTGTTGTGATGGAGACTGGATGAAGCTATAAATAGACGTCTTGCCAGCCGCTGTTCCCGACAACCCCCACCCCCCCGCCTCTGTCACCCCCGCCTCTCCATCAGCGCCTGGAGGACCGGGGGAACCTGGTGTGAGGGTTCTACCTTCACACTGAGCGGAACGTCCAGATGTTTTCACAGCAGAGAGGCAGCAGCCAGACAGGAAGACAAACCTGAAGACAAACCTGAAGACACCAGAGAGACACCGGAGACACCAACTCACCAGAGAGACACTAAATCACCAGACAGACCCAGAGAGACGCCAGAGAGACACCAGAGAGACGCCAGAGACACCAGACACACCAACTCACCAGAGACACACTAAACTACCAGAGAGACACCGGAGACACCAACTCACCAGAGAGACACTAAACCACCAGAGAGACACCGGAGACACCAACTCACCGGAGAGACACTAAATCACCAGAGAGACCCAGAGAGACGCCAGAGAGACGCCAGAGAGACGCCAGAGAGACGCCAGAGAGACACCAGAGAGACACCAGAGAAACACCAGAGAGACACCAGAGAGACGCCAGACAGACGCCAGAGAGACACCAGACAGACGCCAGACAGACGCCAGAGAGACACCAGAGAGACGCCAGAGAGATGTCAGACAGACGCCAGAGAGACGCCAGAGAGACGCCAGAGAGTCGCCAGAGAGACGCCAGAGAGACACCAGAGAGACACCAGAGAGACGCCAGAGTGACACCAGACAGACGCCAGAGAGACACCAGAGAGACACCAGAGAGACACCAGAGAGACGCCAGAGAGACACCAGAGAGACACCAGAGAGACACCAGAGAGACGCCAGAGAGACGCCAGAGAGACACCAGAGAGACGCCAGACAGACGCCAGAGAGACACCAGAGAGACGCCAGAGAGACGCCAGACAGACGCCAGAGAGACGCCAGAGAGTCGCCAGAGAGACGCCAGAGAGACACCAGAGAGACGCCAGAGAGTCGCCAGAGAGACGCCAGAGAGACACCAGAGAGACGCCAGACAGACGCCAGAGAGACACCAGAGAGACGCCAGAGAGACGCCAGACAGACGCCAGAGAGACACCAGACAGACGCCAGAGAGACACCAGAGAGACACCAGAGAGACACCAGAGAGACGCCAGAGAGACGCCAGAGAGACACCAGAGAGACGCCAGACAGACGCCAGAGAGACACCAGAGAGACGCCAGAGAGACGCCAGACAGACGCCAGAGAGACGCCAGAGAGTCGCCAGAGAGACGCCAGAGAGACACCAGAGAGACGCCAGAGAGTCGCCAGAGAGACGCCAGAGAGACACCAGAGAGACGCCAGAGAGACGCCAGAGTGACACCAGACAGACGCCAGAGAGACGCCAGAGATGCCAGAGAGATGCCAGAGAGACACTGAATCACCAGAGAGACACTGAATCACCAGAGAGTAGGGGTGTAACGATACACAAATATCTCAGTTCGATACGTACTTCGGTTCTGAGGTTGCGGTTCGGTTCGGTTTCGATTCGGTTACAGGAACAAAATGTAAAACCTAAATTTCCTTCTTATTGTCCATGCTTCCCATGTCCGCGTGTCTGAGTCCGCTTTGCGGCACATCACTGATGCGCACGCTCTTTCTCCCATGCTGCATTTGGGCTCAGCTGTGCGCGTTCCATGCAGGCGCACTGATCCACGCGTCCTCCAGAAGCTTTTCCGCCTCTCTAGACTGTTAATCTGCTGCTTTATTACAGATCATTTATAGGAAATGAGGCACATACATTGTCAGAACATTATCATTTATTTAGCCTTTTTTTCTGTTCCTGAATCTCGGGGGCGGCGCCCGAGCGATAAGTTACTTTACTTCTGTGGGCAGACCTTCTCCCCCCTCCAGACAGCGTCTGCTGCCTCCGTCCTGCAGTGTCTCTCTCTGGGAGTCTCTGGACGGAGCTGCAGCCTGACGGCTTCACACGGCCACTTTTCACAGTTGGCGTCCGCCATGGTTTGTTTTCTGTGGCGCTTTGGCGCGACCTGCGCATACGAGCAACGCGGTCACATCTGTCCTGCGCGCGGACGTCTGCGGACAGGAATTCATGACGATCATTACGTCCCAGGGACCGATGCGCTACCCACGCGGACATGTGAAGCATGGACGAGGCTGCTAGCGGTAGCCATCATGCACGGGCTGCAGGTGTAGCTGCACGTTAGCAGCAGAGCGTAAACACACAACATCCGGCCGTGAGACAAAAAAAAAAAAACCCCAAAAACTTCTGATCCATGAAGTAACTCGTGCACAGCCCTGTGCCCAACCGAACGTCCCGAAACGAACGGTTCAGTACAAATATTGTTACACCCCAACCAGAGAGACACCGCATCACCAGAGATAGCTTGAAACAAACGGAAATGAAAAGAGAACGGACAGACTGAGTGAGCGGAGGACGAGCGTCCAGCCGGAAGAGGAACGATCGTTATTCAGCAGAAATCCATCAACTGGTCCAGCAGGCGGAGCCATCGAGACACAAACCATCAGAGAGCAGGAAGTGTGAGCGCCGCCCTGCTGGACTGCACGCTGTCTGCGACACACTGAGAGGATGAAACTGTGTGTGTGTGTGTGTGTGTGTGTGTGTGTGTGTGTGTGTGTGTGTGTGTGTGTGTGTGTGTGTGTGTGTGTTTGGGGCTTAATCCTCCACATGTGACCAGATTCACTCTGACAGGCTACAAGGTCTCCTTACCAGAGGCTGGACGGCTCCTCTGGCTCCCACACTCTTCCTCCTCCTTCTCCTCCTCCTCCTCCTCTTCCTCTTCCTCCTCCTCCTCCTCCTCCTCCTCCTCTTCCTCCTCTTCCTCCTCTTCCTCCTCCTCCACGGTCTCTGCCTCCGTCTCTCCAGCAGACGGTCAGTGACCCTCCGACTGGAGGACGTCACTTTACACACATTTCACATGAATGGAGACAGAACCCATACCCGATACCCAATACCGATACGCGATACCATACCCGATACCTGATACCAGATACCAGATACCGACACCTGATACCGATAACCGATACCCGATACCCGATACTTCACGGCTTTGCATATCATCTGTGTGGAGTTAGAATCCGGTTTTGTTCCATTTAATACAAACTGGTATCAGCAGAGAGTTAAAATCCAATCTGCCTCCGAATCCTGCCTCCAGGGGGAGGAACTGTGTGTGTGTGTGTGTGTGTGTGTGTGTGTGTGTGTGTGTGTGTGTGTGATTGTACACGTTGTGCTTTTCACCGGGAGGCAGTGACAGGAAGAAAGGGGTCGAGGAGAGAAAAACGTGGAGCGAAAGAGAAAAGTGGAGGGGAAGGGGGGTTTACTCACTCCACCACAGTGGGCGGGGCCGGGGCCCTCCGGCAGCCAATGGCTGTCCACAACTGGACCACATGACCCCAGTGAGTGAGTGATCGAGGGAGAGAGAGAGAGAGAGAGAGAGAGGGGAGCAGGTTCAGTTCAGCCTCTCAGTGTGACGGAGCTCCGAGCTCACAGCCGCCTGAGCGACTGACAGGAAACAACAGGCGGCGAGCGGCACCACAAAGGGACGGAGCGGCTCCACAAAGGGACGGAGCGACAGGGCGAGCGAGGGGGCGAGCAACAGCCCCACGCCGCGGCGCTCATTCCAGCGTGACACCTGCAGCTGAGGCAGACAGGATGTCGTCTCTGTCCGACCAGCAGTACGGCGAGCTGCGCCCGGCGCCGTCCCGGCCCGCCGCCGTCCCCCCTCAGACCTGGGACTGGCAGCGCCCCGCCGGGATGGACGTGGGCGGCGGACCCCCGGCCCCGACCGGGCTCACGGATGAGGACAAGCTGTGCTTCCTGGAGCGGCCGTCCAGGTCCAGCGTGGCCCCGGACCCCAAGGCGTCCGGACAGGTGGGCGGCGTCCTGGGAGGGGCCTCCCTGGGCCCCGCCCCGCTGGGCCACGCCCTGCTGGGCCCCTCCCTGCTGGGCCCCGCCCCGCTGGGCCCCGCCCTGCTGGGCAGCGCGGGGCAAAGCCCCGACAGCCCGCTGTCCTCCACCCCGTCCCCGGCGTCCCTCGGAGCTCTGGGCTGCGGGGGCGGCGGCGGGGCCGGCCTGCCTCCGGTTCCCGGGTCACCCGCCCGGCGGACCGAGGCGGTCTCGCCTGGGGGGGCGGGGCCAGCGGGGGCGGGGCCAGCGGCCGCCTTGCTGATGGAGGTGTCCCCATCGGAACCGTGGACAGTCTCTCATTTGGAAGAGTCCAGTCCGAAGGTGGCCATGCCCCAGGTGGCCCCCAGCTACTGCCTGATGGGAGGGGGGGCGGGGCCGGGGGCGGGGCCACAGCAGCTCTCTGAAGGCTCTTTGACGGACGGCAGTGAGGAGGAGGAGGAGGAGGAAGAGGAGGAGCTGGCGCCGTGCTTCATGGGCCGGGCGGAGCAGCAGAGGAAGGCGCTGCGCCGGGCGCAGTCCGACTGCTCCCGCCTGGCGGTGCCCCCCCTGCCCGACCTGCCCGACTCGTACCCGGGCGGCGGCGCCGACCCCCGCCGCTCCCCGCTCAACATGAAGCGCTCGCTGACCGTGGCCGAGGACCGGCCCCCTCCGCCGCCGCCGCCCACCCTGTCGGCCGCCGGCGCCACGCAGCTGGACCTTCGGTGGGCCCCCCCCGAACCGCCGCCCCCCCTCGGAGACGCCGCGGCCTTCGGGGCCCGGAAGGAGACGGGCGGCGTGGTGCTGCCGGTGCCCCCCAGCCCCGAGCGGGGCCCCGCCGGAGGGGCGGCGCCCGGCGGCGGCGCCCCGGATCCTGGAGCCGGAAGGTTTCCGGCGGACCTGGACTCTGGAGGACCGGGCTCCGCGGAGCCCCCGGTCTCACTGGGTGGTAGGTTGAAACCCGTTGATGTGTTCGTGCTCCAGTTTGCTCTCAGTCGACCAATCAGCATCGAGCGCCGCCGCCGCTGTTTTTCTGAGGGCATCGGGTTCATCCGGCGGAGACGAACCAAACCAGTCAGATCCCCGGTGATCCGCTGGATCCACTCGAGTCCGGTCCCTTCTGTGTTCTGGTTTTCTGGTCTGGCAGATGTCGGGGGGGTCGGGGGGGGGGGGGGGGGGGGGGCACCGGGGGGGGGGCTGAAAGGAGGAGTGTCAGGCAGCGAGAAAAAGAGAGGGAATGAAAAGCTGAGGGAAGTCAACACACACACACACACACACACACACACACACACACACACACACACACACACACACACCCCACCGGCTACTTGGCATTCCACGACGGTCGTCTGCTGCTGGTCGGGCGCAGAGAGCAGATTTCAGCTGAATGTCTGGAGGAGAGACAGTGAGAGACAGCAGGCTGGACGGCGTAGGACAGTCGTCCAGAGACAGTCGTCCAGAGACAGTCGTCCCTCCAGAGACAGTCGTCTATCCAGCAGACACGTGCGAATCAGACCTGAGTCCTCCATCACTTCACTTCCTGTCCGTCTCCGTCCTCGCTCCCGCTGGATGCCGGTTGGATTCCCAGAGCAGAGCCTCGATGGCTGCAGACGTCTCGCTGCTGTCTGATGACGACCAAAACGAGGTCACCAACTTGGAAATGCGTCCTGCGGCGGCGGCGCTCTGGTTGACCGTCGGTCTGAGTCCCTCTTCCACTTCGTCCTCTCTGTCTCTGTCCTCTCCCCTCTCCTGGCTCGCCGTGGCGTCCATCATGGCCGAGCCCGCCGGCGTTGGACTACATGTTCAGACTCCGCCCCCTCGGGCCCAAACAGAAACGTGGCAGAGACGCTGAGCCGAGGGCGGCGGGTCGGGACGCCGCTGTCCAAGGTCAGAGACAGAGGGTGGAGACAGTGTGGAGCGTCCACAAACCCACTCGTCTCGTTTCAAGTGTGAAAAAAACCCAGAGTCTGAATTTTGTCCTGAGCAGGACGACTTGAGCAGGTCCAGCCGGACCGGACCGGACCGGACCGGACCGGACCGGAACCCCGCTGTGGTTCAGACAGTCTGAACCGGATCAGACTGATCCAGCAGAGCTTCGAGTCCGTCCTTCACTCTTCATCAGGTTCAACACCCAGTGGCGTCCACACTAGCTGTAGGTGCCTTGCTCCAGGGCTTCGGCAGCCTTCAGAGAACGCCTCTGGTTCTAGGTCTAGCAGTGGTTGACCTGGACTTGGTCTCTCAGTGAGTTTGCTTGCTCTTTGGTGATGTCCCGCCCCTTTGGTGATGCCCCGCCCCTTTTAGCAATGCTCCGCCCCTTTGGTGAGGCTCCGCCTGTCCGTGGATTATTCCACCATGAAAGCGTTGTGTGGTGCTCTTATCAAAATAAAAGCATATCATGAGCAGAGTTCTTTTATTTGAAGATGCGTCGCGTCTGTTCTCCTGCATTCTGAGCCAACTTTCCCATGATGCATCAGGAGAAAACAATGAAAACTGAACCGAACGATTGTCGAAGTTTCACCTTTTTCTTTTTAAATGTTTGATTTGACAGCAACTGACCTGATTACCATCTACTTCCTGTCTGTGTTCTCCAGTGACATCAGACCAGCCGGAGAAGAAGACGGAGCCGCTGGACGCCGGCGAGAAGAAGGACGAGCCGCTGGACGAGCTGCAGAGACGGCAGCAGGACAGCGTGAAGGTGGAGTTCAGGAGCGGCGAGACGCCGAAAGAGAAGGAGGAGAAGGAGATACAGAAGGAGAAAGAGAAGGAGAAGGAGAGAGAGAAGGAAAAGGAGAGAGAGATAGAGAAGGAGATAGAGAAGGAGAAGGAGAGAGAGAAGGAAAGGGAGAGAGAGATAGAGATAGAGAAGAAAGAGAAGGAGATAGAGAGGGAGAAGGAGAAGAAGGAGACAGAGAAGGTTCCAGAGGAGAAGAAAGACGGAGAGAAACTGGTGAAGGTGGACGAGCCGAAGAAAGACACAGAAATGGGGAAAGAGAAGGAAAGAGTGGAAACAGTGCAGCAGAAGGAAGTGAAAGAGGAGAAAGAGTCCAAAGAAGAAGAGAAGACGGAGAGGGTTGAGACAAAGGTGGAGACGAAGGTGGAGACAAAGGTGGAGAAAGTGGAGAACCAGGACAAAACGGAGAAGTCCAGAGTGGAAGAGAAGGTGGAGAACAGAGCGAGTGAGAGAACAGAGAAGACAGAAGAGAAGGAAGACAAAGAGCAGCATCTGGACGAAAAGGACAAAAAGGACCAGAGGACGGAACCTATGAAGACGGAACCCGTCAAGACGGAACCCGTCAAGACGGAACCCATCAAGACGGAACCCGTGAAGACGGAACCCTCCGACCAAAAGACTGAGAAGCCTGACGTGGAGACGAAGGTGGAGGAGAAGAAGGAGGAGAAGAAGGTGGAGGAGGAGAAGGAGGAGAAACCTTCAGAAAAAGAGAAGGAAGAGAAACCGACGGAGAAGAAAGACGACAAGAAGACACCGAAAACCGAAGCAGGAGAGAAATCCAAGAAAGCGGCGAAACCGGCGGCTGACCTGAAGGCCAAGGTAAGACTCCTATAGCCGGTAACAGCCGGTAACATCTGGTAACAGGTGATAACAGCCGGTAGTAGCTCGTAACAGGCGGTAAGAGTCGGTAACAGCTGGTAACAGCCAGGAACAGCCGGTAGCAGCCAGGAACAGCCGGTAACAGTCGGTAGCAGCCAGGAACAGCCGGTAACAGTCGGTAGCAGCCAGGAACAGCCGGTAACAGTCGGTAGCAGCCAGGAACAGCCGGTAACAGGCGGAACCACTGAGTCCCGCTGTATCAGGAACAAGAGGAACTGCAGGCTGGGGAAGAATATTGATAGTTCAGTTTATCCAATCAGCAGATAAAAGATCACGATATATTAGATCATAATGGATCATAGTGTCAGGATGTTCAACCACATCTCGATTTATGGTGTTATTATCGTCTGGTGACGCTGATCAATCCTTCCTGATCCTCACCTGGAGTCACATCCGCCTTCACGTCAAGCTAGCCTGACTGTCAGGGCTTCAGTGCTGCATTAGCATAGCGGGTAAGCTAGCTGCAGCGTCTCGATGAAGCCCGGCAGGAGCGTCGATCAGCTGATCAGAGCGAGTGAAGGCTCTCCTCCGTCAGAGCCAGGGTGCTTTATTTTGAAGGTGAACCTGGCCGGTCATTTCATGCACTGCCTTTGCTTTAAAGCTTCTTTCTCTCGATGGTCTTTCAGCCACTTTGTGTTGAGTTGCTAACGTTTTGTAGCCTGGATGCTAACCCTGGTTCCTGGTTTCGTGGTTTTTGGTTCAGTTGCTGCTGTTTCCATTTGTTTTTCTTTTGTTTTTAATCCTTCCTTCCTGATTTTTGCCCTCCCTCCATCCCGCCTGGCTTCTCAGCCCGTTGCCGCGGCGACCAAACCCGCCACCGCCAAAACGCGGCCGAGCCCGGCGGCTGCCGGCGCCTCTGGCCCCGCTTCCAGGCGCCCCACACCCTCCACCACCACCACCTCCACCTCAGACAAAAAACCCAGCACACCCCGGGTAGCTCCACCCACCGCTGCCGCCGGGCCCAAGAGGCCGATGGCCGCCGCCGCCACCGCTGCAGCCAGCCGCACCTCCTCGTCCGCCGCCACACGTGACGTGAAGCCCAAGGTAAGAGTCAGCAGGAGGCCCCGCCCACCCGGATCCAGCCGGTCTGGGTCATCGTCCCTCGGCTCGGTCTTCGACGCGTCTCGTCCTGTTAGCTTTAGCGGACTGTTAGCGAGATCTGGGATCTGGGCGTGACTGAGATCCAGACAGATCCAGACTGATCCAGACTCTGACTAAACGTTTCTCTGATGACACCTTTGATCACAAACATCAATAACTGTATTTGAGGTTAGCTTTTAGCATTTAGCGTTGTTCCTGTGCCTTCTAGAAAGCTCCTGAAGCCTGAAGCTTCAGTCAGTGGAGTGAAGCAGATCCTGGGTCTATGTTCTCTTCTCAGACCTTCAACATGTCAGCTAACCGGAGTGTGGCTAACTAGCAGTTAGCTAGCAGCTAGCTAGCAGTCGCAGCGGCGTGGTTGGTGCAGGTTAATGTCCAGAGAGTTCAGCTTGATGTGGAGTTTCTCTGCGTCCTCCCGGCTGCTGCTTCTCATCCCCTGGAACATTTAGTCAAACCGTCTGGTTCCGTCTCAGATGTCCTGCTAGCGCTGAGCTCCTGCTCATGACGGTGAAAAGGATGACACACTGGCGTCTCTGAGGCTTCATGCTTCCTCTGCTCACAACGCCACCCAGTGGTTCCAGGTGGCGTTGCAGTGAAGAGGTGGGGTTGGATGTTAGCTTCAGGGAATATAGAGCGGATGTTTCCAGAGATGACGCCTGTTTCTGGATTGAGCTGAAGCTCAGTCTGGACGGTAGAGAGCGGCGCCTGTCTCCTACAGGTGGACCTCCTGGTTGGTGACGTGGATCAGTGACGTGGTTGGTTGGTGTTCTGGATCAGTAGGCACGTTTACATGCGCCCATATAATCCGTTTATAGGGCGGAGCCGATTGTACGAGGTGGTCTACACCGATCGACAATCCGCTCTGTGTCTCATATAAACGCCGCCTGACAGCGGAGCGGATTAAAGAGGGGATTATTTGTTCCACCATGCGTTCCCTCGTACGGAGTGACGTGATGACGTGCGCAGTCAACGGGAAGCAGGACAGTCAGAAACAAGCAGAAGAACGATGGTGGTTGAAAAACAGTTTTTTAATAAAATCCCCGAAAGAACAAACACTGGAGAGGAGAGATGGAAGCAAATCGCGCAACAGCGAGTTGTATAAAGAGCAGAATACGAGCGATCGCCCCGCCGGTGTTATGGATTAACTGGTTCCCGTGTTCACGAATGACGGCGGAGGTCTGTGTGAACACCTGCTGATTATAGCAGTTGTTAAAGTCAGACTCACTAAAGACTTTAAACGTATACACTCACTGTAACTGTCGATAACCAACGATCGCCAAAATGACTACATGTTTCAGTCTATTGGTCACAAGTTAACACGGGCACCAGTTAATTCGAAACACCGGCATGCGGCGCAGAGCTCACACCGAGACGTGGCGGTATCATGGAGATGTTGGGACATTATCTGAGCAGAGATCAGCAGACAGAAACTCTCTGCTGGGTCTGAGGACGGCTGCTGCAGAGAGAAGACCTGGACGGTCCTCCAGAGACCCTGTCCTCATGTCACAGGACGCTGTATGATCTGCTTCACCAGGACCCTGGAGGACCAGGATTCATCGTGGATCGCTTTGTATGCCGTCCATGTATACACATGCGTTTAATATGATTGTTTACAATCGGATTGAAAAAACACCATGTAAACTGGGCCAGTGACAGTGACGTTGTTGGTTGGTGTTGGTTGACTTGTTTTCCTGTTTCCTTGTCCGAAGTCAGGGCAATGTGACGGTGCAGCAGTGTGACGATGTAGCAGTGTGACGGTGACGGTGATGGTGTAGCAGTGTGACGGTGCAGCAGTGTGACGGTGCAGCAGTGTGACGGTGTAGCAGTGTGACGGTGTAGCAGTGTGACGGTGCAGCAGTGTGACGGTGTAGCAGTGTGACGGTGCAGCAGTGTGACGGTACGGTGCAGCAGTGTGACGGTACGGTGCAGCAGTGTGACGGTGTATCAGTGTGACGGTGCAGCAGTGTGACGTTGTAGCAGTGTGACGGTGTGACGGTGTAGCAGTGTGACGGTGTATCAGTGTGACGGTGCAGCAGTGTGACGTTGTAGCAGTGTGACGGTGTGACGGTGCAGCAGTGTGACATGACGGTGCAGCAGTGTGACGGTACGGTGCAGCAGTGTGACGGTGTATCAGTGTGACGGTGCAGCAGTGTGACGTTGTAGCAGTGTGACGGTGTGACGGTGTAGCAGTGTGACGGTAGGGTGCAGCAGTGTGACGGTGTAGCAGTGTGACGGTGTAGCAGTGTGACGGTGCAGCAGTGTGACGGTGTAGCAGTGTGACGGTGTAGCAGTGTGACGGTGCAGCAGTGTGACGTTGTAGCAGTGTGACGGTGTAGCAGTGTGATGGTACGGTGCAGCAGTGTGACGGTGTAGCAGTGTGACGGTGTAGCAGTGTGACGGTGCAGCAGTGTGACGGTGCAGCAGTGTGACGGTACAGTGCAGCAGTGTGACGGTGCAGCAGTGTGACGGTAGGGTGCAGCAGTGTGACGGTGTAGCAGTGTGACGGTGCAGCAGTGTGACGGTAGGGTGCAGCAGTGTGACGGTGTAGCAGTGTGACGGTGCAGCAGTGTGACGGTACAGTGCAGCAGTGTGACGGTACAGTGCAGCAGTGTGATGGTGCAGCAGTGTGACGGTGTAGCAGTGTGACGGTGTAGCAGTGTGACGGTACAGTGCAGCAGTGTGACGGTGCAGCAGTGTGACGGTAGGGTGCAGCAGTGTGACGGTGTAGCAGTGTGATGGTAGGGTGCAGCAGTGTGACGGTGTAGCAGTGTGATGGTGTAGCAGTGTGACGGTGCAGCAGTGTGACGGTAGGGTGCAGCAGTGTGACGGTGTAGCAGTGTGACGGTGTAGCAGTGTGATGGTGCAGCAGTGTGACGGTGCAGCAGTGTGATGGTGCAGCAGTGTGACGGTGCAGCAGCCCGTTGTTTAGCTTTTATTTAGCCTTTATTTAGCCGGCTGGCGCCCGGGGCGCCGGCTGACTCAGTCGCCGGCTGTATGTGGAGCGTGGCGAGATGAGCGTCTGGCACCGGAGAACCGATCCGATCTCTTCATCCCTCTTCTGTCCAGACCGCCACGGAGCGGCGCCCCCTGCTGCCCAAGGCCGGCACCACCACCTCATCCAGAAACGGATCGACTGCCACGGCGGCGGCCAGCAGGACCGCCACGACGGCACCGCGCACGGCCACGTCCGCTCGCACCACCGCCGCCGCCACCGGCACCGCCGCTGCAGCCAGAAGGCCTCTGGGTAATGAGTCACACTCCGGCTGCCCTGCTGGGCTTCAGCCTGCTTCACTCAGTTCCTCCATTTCAGCCTCGAAGACGGACGGGAAGCCGGGAGAGGAGAAGAAAGCCAGCAGCGTGAGGACTTCCACAGGTACTGCGCCCCGCCCGTCGCTCCACCCAGACCCTGGGCTAACAGTGCTCTTTCTCTCGGCCCTGAGTTGTTTTGAGAGCCGATCGACTTTGACTCGTCTCCTGAAGCGTCTGCTGACTGGCAGATTAATCATGTAAAGGCTGAATTTTGCTTTCTGAAAAAACACAGTAAACCACAACACAGAGAAGAAGTCCCGCTAGCTTAATGCTAACTTCTGTGGGAAAACCCATTGACATGCTAACAGTTAGCATCGTAGTTGAAGAACTCGCTGTTAAATAGAACAAGAACAAGTTACAGAACAACAGAACAAGTTAAGCAGAGCAACATTTCACTGACTGAAGAGAAAACACAAACAGGAAGTAGCAGCGGAAGCCCGAGAGGCTTTTACTTCAACGTTAACACCAGTATTTTCATTTTTGCTGAAAATCAATATTCGATCGTTGATTTCGGCCCCGAAAACCTCTGGTCTCTCATTTCAAGCAGCTCAGATCCAACGTGTCTGAACTGTGGAGCATCTGGACGTCTTGAAGGATCTTCTCGGGTTGAGGGTTAAATCTCCCAGGATTTCAGCGTTTCATCATTTTCCCGACCGCTGAACCGCGTGTAGCGAGTTCTGGGCTGGTTTTTCAGCATAGCTGCGGATACGTGTGAATAACCGGGGTGAGGACTGCTGCTCTTTGTGCTGAAGGCGGAGGATGTTCCTCAGCGATCTGCCAGGCAGCGAGCAGGAACGTCTCCCCGGGAGTTTTCAGCTGACGCTGGAGAGCGCCGAGCGCCGCGGCGTGAAAGGACGGGTCCTCCGTCACACAGGGACGGATTTCCAGTGGACCTGCGTTCAACCAACTCTTCTGTTGCGTGTGATGCTTCGTCTGCGGCGTCTGCAGCGTCTGAATTGTCTGCAGCGTCTGAATCGTCTGCAGCGTCTGAATTGTCTGCGGCGTCTGCAGCGTCTGAATCGTCTGCAGCGTCTGAATCGTCTGCAGCGTCTGAATCGTCTGCAGCGTCTGCGGCTGCTCTCTCAGCTCCGGGCCGCCATTCCTCCTCCGTCTTGTTTTTTTTTCTTCAGTTTTTCTGGTGAAGCGTCTGAGCTGTGTCTGTTTGGTTTCTCCTTCCAGCTGACTCCACAAAGCCCCGGACCTCCGCCACCGCCACCACCCGCCCGGCGACCTCCACCTCCTCCTCCACCTCCCGCCCTCGCCCAACAGCAACCAAACCCACCCCGCCCTCCTCCTCCGCTGCCGCCGCCGCCGGCCCGGAGAAGAAGCCCCTGGTTCCCCGCACCTCCCGCCCCGCCGCCGCCGCCACCGCCGCCGCCGCCTCCAGGCTCTCCGCCCGGCCCGGCACGGCGCCGGCCCCCGACGTCCGCAACGCTCGCTCCAAGATCGGCTCCACGGACAACATGAAGCACCAACCGGGAGGCGGGAAGGTCGGTCCAGACCCGGTCCGGGTTCTACACCTCAGCATGTTCCCCACACCTCCACCCGTTCTCCACCCTTTCCCCCCACACCTCCACCCGTTCTCCACCCTTTCCCCCCACACCTTCTTTCCATTTGGGCCGATTTAAATGGAATAAATCCAAAAGCACAAACGTACCTTTATTTTGAAGGCGTTTCTGCAGTAAAAGACCAAAACGTTTGTGAATTAGCATCAGAAATCCTCTGAACGTCTCATAAACGTCGAAACGTGTTAAATCTCAGTAGAACTGAACTCTGACTGCAGGATCATTTCATAGATCAAACTGAGTTCTTCGAGGTTCGAGCTTTTATTTTGGTGGGTTCCTGTGGAGGGTCAGGACTGAGCAGATCCTCCAGACCGGATCCGTTTGAAGCGGCCAGAATGAAACCCAGATCGTTGCTCCGTCCCAGATTTTCTTCTTCTTTACATTCTTTCAGTTTCTCACAACCTTTAACCTCTGATGAACTGAAAGGTTCACCTTTGACCCCAGAGAGGTCACTGTGACTCACAGCAGTGGGACCAGGTTCAGGTCGGGAGGTGACCTTTGACCCCAGACTGAATCCTGCCTCCCGGACGTCTCTCTCTGAATTTCCGTACTAACGTCCCTTCTAACCGTCCCCGTACGTTTGGTTTGACCTCTGACCTGCACTCCGGGTCCTGTCTGGCTGACCCTGGTGGGCTTGTCTCCCCAGGTGTCGGCCGTCTCTCAGAGCAGGGTCGCGACCTCCAAAGACAGCAGCCAGGGCAAAGTGAGTCCCCCTCCACCCTCCTCCCTACACCCTCCTCCCTTCCTCCTCCACCCCCCCCCCCCCCCCCCCCCCCCCCCCCCAGCCCCTCCTCGGGCTCCTCAGCTCCATTTGCACCACGTTTCAAGTGAAAACTCACCATTAGTCGTTTCCATGGAAACATCGTGAAAGCGGTGTAGTGAGTTCCAGGCCACCAGAGGGCGCTGCTCTTTGTTTGGGTCATGAAGCCAAAAGTCCGCAGCAAACAGTCCTCAGGTTAGGTTAGATCAGGGTTAGTTAGTCCTGGGTTAGGATCAGGGTTAGTTAGTCCTGGGTTAGGATCAGGGTTAGTTAGTCCTGGGTTAGGATCAGGGTTAGTTGGTCCTGGGGTTAGATCAGGGTTAGTTAGTCCTGGGTTAGGATCAGGGTTAGTTAGTCCTGGGTTTAGATCAGGGTTAGTTAGTCCTGGGGTTAGATCAGGGTTAGTTAGTCCTGGGGTTAGATCAGGGTTAGTTAGTCCTGGGGTTAGATCAGGGTTAGTTAGTCCTGGGTTTAGATCAGGGTTAGTTAGTCCTGGGGTTAGATCAGGGTTAGTTAGTCCTGGGTTTAGATCAGGGTTAGTTAGTCCTGGGTTAGGATCAGGGTTAGTTAGTCCTGGGGTTAGATCAGGGTTAGTTAGTCCTGGGTTTAGATCAGGGTTAGTTAGTCCTGGGTTTAGATCAGGGTTAGTTAGTCCTGGGTTAGATCAGGGTTAGTTAGTCCTGGGTTTAGATCAGGGTTAGTTAGTCCTGGGTTAGGATCAGGGTTAGTTAGTCCTGGGGTTAGATCAGGGTTAGTTAGTCCTGGGTTTAGATCAGGGTTAGTTAGTCCTGGGTTTAGATCAGGGTTAGTTAGTCCTGGGTTAGATCAGGGTTAGTTAGTCCTGGGTTAGGATCAGGGTTAGTTAGTCCTGGGTTTAGATCAGGGTTAGTTAGTCCTGGGTTTAGATCAGGGTTAGTTAGTCCTGGGGTTAGATCAGGGTTAGTTAGTCCTGGGGTTAGATCAGGGTTAGTTAGTCCTGGGTTTAGATCAGGGTTAGTTAGTCCTGGGTTAGGATCAGGGTTAGTTAGTCCTGGGGTTAGATCAGGGTTAGTTAGTCCTGGGTTTAGATCAGGGTTAGTTCGTCCTGGGTTTAGATCAGGGTTAGTTAGTCCTGGGGTTTTGGTTAGTGGCTGGTCTTGATTTAATTCTCTGCATTTGGATCCAGGAAGCGTCTCTTGGGGATACAGTCAAGTCGGCCCAAATCCAACTGGGAACCGACCAACTGGGCCCCACTCCCCATGATACAGTCAAGTCGACCCCATGCAAACTTGCGGTGGGGGGGGGATCTCACAAGGGGCCGAGTTGACTGTAAGCTGTTCACCAACTCGGCCCAAAGCCTCTTTTTACCGCGTGAGCGTGCTGGAGAGTGGGCGGCAGATGGGATGAGCTCTCCGCGGGTTATTGTGCATACCGGGCCACCCGGCGTGTTCTCCACCTCGAGCCTGTCAGCCACCACAATCACACAATCTGTCCCCCAGTCTCCCAACCGGGGAGCCCGGCGCACTGCGCCGCCCAGCGTGGGGAGCAGGGGAGCAGCGGAGCAGCCGGTGAGCAGTCGTGGCCGCGCCCGGCGCTGCATGTCCGTTCCTCCCCGGTCAAACTCGCTTTGATACGTCGCTTTACTCTCTGTTGAACACATTTGAACCAAGACTGTAACCACGTAGATCGCCAACATGTATTTCGCTCGTACAGAAAGTGGATCATTTTTTTCTCCCCTTTTATGGATGGACACGGTGGCGATGTTTCCAGAACGTCCCTGTTCAGCAGTGTGGCTGCACACATCTTTAAAGTTACCTTCAGCGTGGACAGGGCAGTAACAGTAAACCTGGCTCTTATCTGAGCGTCTGGATAAAAGAAACAACAGTTTATCCCTCGTTTAACACGAAGGGGGCGTGGCCAGGCGACTCTCATTGAAATGTATTAGTTTATAAAGAGCGGCGTGGGACACGAAAAAACTGTAAAATAGTGCTGCTGGATGCGACTCAGCTCGAACTGCACACCGACTTGACTTTGTCCGGGGGCGGGGCCGAGTTTTGGATTTGGGCCGACTTCACTGTAATCCATCTCTTGGTGGGTTTAGGTTCAGGTTAGGGGGTGGGGTTAGAGTTAGGGTAGAGTGGGGTAGGGTTGGGGTCTGGAGTCGGGGTTGGGGTAGGGTCAGGGGTCAGAGCAGCCTCTGGGTTAAAGTGATTCTTCTTCCAGACTCCTGAACTGTAACTTTCAAACATTCACATCGCCTCCAGATCAAACCCGAGCAGCTGGATCTGTTTCAGTCCGGCCGTCCGATTTCTGATCAGAGGCGCTGGTTTGATTCCCGTTCAGCTTTTTCGAGTCGGAGCAGCGAAATCGGAGTTTATAGACCATGAAATGCAGATGATGGTCTGTCAAACACACTTATTGAGTGAAAGCAGGAATGAAAAGATGAGAGAGTTGTAACATCACTAAAGAGGAACTTCAGGTAAGTGTCGCTTTGACTGTGAAACTCAAGTGGAATCGAGGGAACGAGAAGATTCCTTGTTACTGTCGGTATTTGAGGGTCTAAAGTACCGATCTGGTCCCTCTCGCTGGTTCTCCGGTGTCTCCATAGGAAAACAGACCTGTGTGTGTGTGTGTGTGTGTGTGTGTGTGTGTGTGTGTGTGTGTGTGTGTGTGTGTGTGTGTGTGTGTGTGTGTGTGTGTGTGTGTCTAGATCAGTGGTTCCCAACCAGAACGTTTATTACAGTAAATTTATTGAAATGGATAAAATCCTGAGCCTGTTTGCAGACGACGCCTTTATTTATTTCTGGGATTCGCCAGTGGATTTGAGGGAGGAGGATTGTCAGTTTGTCATGTTTGCTCTTCGGGGACTGAAAACCTTCTCTGCTGCCTGAGTCCAGGACGGACTGGTCATGTGACCTGGATGTATTGATCCCAGTACTGGTTCCGTCAGAGTGTTCCATTCCAAGGCGTCTGCTCGGACCGGGTCCGTGTTCCCAGAACCCCAAAATCTTGGAGGAAAAACACACTAAAGCGTTCCAGAAGAGTCGGAAAGAGTCAGAAACTCTTCCTGGTGGCGAAAATAAAACGTCAGAATCAGAAAGTCTCGTCTTGCTCTGAAGCTTCTGCTGGTGAGATTCGGTTTCTCCACAGTTTGGTCTCGGTTCTTCGTCGTTCTGTGAGAATGAGAGAACAGGTTGGGAACCACTGCCGGAGGGTCCTCCTCTCCAGGGTTCTGGGTCGAAACCAGTCCAGGTCTCCAGGAAGTGTGTCTGTCCAGGAGGACCTGTCCCTTCTGTCCTGTCCTTTCTAACCCGACCTGTTGTGGTGACCTGTCCTCCCCCCTCCACACTCCTCTTCCTCACTCTTCCTCTCTCCTCTCTGGGTCTCCTGGTCCCCCCCCCCCAACCCCCCCCCTTGCTGCTATGCTGTGTCCATTCAGGTTCAGATAGTCTCCAAAAAGCTGGACTTCAGCCACGTCACGTCACGCTTGGGCTCCAAGGACAATATGAAGCATGTTCCTGGTGGAGGGAATGTAAGTACCGCCTGGACCCCCCACGGCGCCCGGCCAGTCCTCCAGAAGGACCGGACCGGGACAGTCCCGGTCCACAGACCCTCAGAGCTTTAATCCAGCCAATCCAGATCCAGCTCCTCCTTCTTCAGGGGAGCCTTCAGACATTGGACAGCATGTTAGCAAGAACCTAGCCTCCTCCTTCCACTGATCCTCCTCCGTCCCCCCTGTGTCCTCCTGAAACTAACTCCACCCCCGGTCTGCCAGGGTCCTGGTCTCTGAACGGCCCGCAAAGGTCCTGGCCTCTGAACGGCCTGCCAAAGTCCTGGTCTGATTGGCTCCAGGTCAGGTCCTGGTCCCTGATTGGTGCCATTTCAGATTCTGGTCTCTGACTGTCCAGATCTGATCCTGGTCTCTGACTGGTCCAGATCTGATCCTGGTCTCTGACTGGTCCAGATCTGATCCTGGTCTCTGGCTGGTCCAGATCTGATCCTGGTCTCTGACTCGTCCAGATCTGATCCTGGTCTCTGACTGGTCCAGATCTGATCCTGGTCTCTGACTGGTCCAGATCTGATCCTGGTCTCTGACTGTCCAGATCTGATCCTGGTCTCTGACTGGTCCAGATCTGATCCTGGTCTCTGACTGGTCCAGATCTGATCCTGGTCTCTGACTGTCCAGATGTGATCCTGGTCTCTGACTGGTCCAGATCTGATCCTGGTCTCTGACTGGTCCAGATCTGATCCTGGTCTCTGACTGGTCCAGATCTGATCCTGGTCTCTGATCTGATCCTGGTCTCTGACTGGTCCAGATCTGATCCTGGTCTCTGACTGGTCCAGATCTGATCCTGGTCTCTGACTGGTCCAGATCTGATCCTGGTCTCTGACTGGTCCAGATCTGATCCTGGTCTCTGACTAGTCCAGATCTGATCCTGGTCTCTGACTGGTCCAGATCTGATCCTGGTCTCTGACTGGTCCAGATCTGATCCTGGTCTCTGACTGGTCCAGATCTGATCCTGGTCTCTGACTGGTCCAGATCTGATCCTGGTCTCTGATTACAGCTGAGACTGATTAAAATGGTTTTAATGCTGTCAGACTGTTCAGATGCAGTAGAAGTTTGTTGTTGATGAAACGTAGTTTCCGGTCGTCAGAGGTTTGGTCCGGTTTTGATCAGGAGTTTTTCTGGTGAAGAAAAGTTTCAGCAGAAGTTTAGAAAAGTTTCAAAAGTTTATTTGACTCATTTATCAACTGAATGAAAACTAAAACCAAACTAACGGAGAGGAAGAGATCAGAGGTTCAGGCTCCGTCACACAGCTTTAAAATGCTAACGTTAGCATGTAGCATCAGCGGATCCAGCAGATACCAGGGAACCTGGATTTACCCAGGCCTGGGAGAGACAGCAGCTTCAAACGAGTTCAGGTTCAAGGATGAGAACTCAGAGTTCAAAGGTCACAGAATGAGGTGAATAACAGCCGTCATGTAAGGAAGGAGCGACGTGAGCCGGAGTCCAGGATCCTGATCCAGGTCTGACCGTTAGACACTGCAGGTGACCTGATGATGTGTTCTGGGAAACGCCTTTATGCAGACGACGTCAGGCTTTACGTCCGGAGGAGCAGTGCTCTTTCTCTCGGCCCGAATCGCTTCTGTTTACCGTGAGCGGTTTGGATCAGGAGGAAATCATCGTCCGATTTCCCTGAATTAGTCACCATGAGTTTGAGGCTTGTGGAGCATGGAGGCTCCGCCCACCTGGTCCTGAGCCCAGTCTTGCATCTGGTTCTGATGTTCTGAACCCCGGGACTCCGGAACGTTCTGCAGTAAAGACGGAACCTCTGTTCTGTGGAACAGGTGCAGATCCTCAACAAGAAGGTGGACCTGAGCAAAGTGACGTCCCGGTGCGGCTCCAAGGACAACATCAAGCACAAGCCAGGTGAGCAGGGGGGCGGAGTCCTCCGGGACAGGAGGGGGCGTGTCCTCACTGTGTGTGTGTGTGTGTGTGTGCGTGCGTGCACGCTCTGCAGGCGGCGGAGACGTCAAGATCGAGTCTCACAAAGTGAACTTGAAGGACAAGGCTCAGCCCAGAGTCGGCTCTGAACCGGCGACCGTGAACCAGGCGGCAGGCGGAGGGAGTGTGAAGGTGAGAGGAGTCCGTCCGTCTGCCCGAAGGACCCCGGCGACCCCGGCCACCCTGACGACCCCGACGATAATGATTAATAATAATTTAGGAATCAATTTTAATTAGTGATGTATTGATCAACCAGTTTAATCTGAAAACAGTGGTTTATTGTGACTCTCTGACCTGGAAAACAACATGTCTTCATTCAGCTTTTGAGAGTTGAGTTGCTCAAAGGAACGTGGGTCTGCCTTTTAAGACTAACAATAATTTATTCATTAACTGGAAAGCGTCAGCTGCTCAACAGAACCTGAAGAGAAACGTTTCAACAGCTCTGCGTTACTTAACCGCGATTAATGGGATTTGAACCGACAGCCCCTCCAGTAAAGGTCCAGATTGGGGGGGGTGGGGGGGGGGGGGGGGGGGCTGACCGCGCCGCCATGTGGCTGTCAGGAGAACTGCAGGACGTGGCGCTGGTTTTTATCTGCTGGCCTCAGTTGGAACGCGAGGGTCCAGGTTTCTTTTTAAGGCAGAGCGCCGGTGTGAGTCTGGACGGTTCAGGTCCATCGGCCGGAGTCTGAGTCCAAACCAGAGGGACTTTGTCCCCTCCTTAGTGACGCTTCGTCTCTCAGGACTCGTCTCCGGTCTTCACCTCCATCCTGAACGTTTCTAAGAATAACCACAGCGGCCCGTTTCCAGAGACGAGTCTTCTATTTTTAACACTTTGAAATTTCCTCCTTTGAGCCAAAATAAACTTTAAGATCCAGCTGGAGACGCTGCGGGACGATGCTTCCAGCGGTCCTTCAGCCTCCGAGGATCCAGGAACAGGTTCCGTCCTCACGAGTCTCTGCAGGATTCAGAGCCGCTGCTCTTTCTGTGCAGCTTCGTTTGTTCCTTCCACAAAGATTCAGGAGCTGAATGTGAAAAGTGAAAAAACTGAAGCTGAGATGAGCTGAAACTGACCTGCTGCAACCGCTGGTCCAGGACCAGGTCCTGGACCAGCGGTCTAAGTGGGGATACCAGACTTCCTGTCCCCAGACTTCCTGTCCCCAGACTTCCTGTCCCCAGGCTTCCTGTCCCCAGACTTCCTGTCCCCAGGCTTCCTGTCCCCAGACTTCCTGTCCCAAGGCTTCCTGTCCCCAGACTTCCTGTCCCCAGGCTTCCTGTCCCCAGGCTTCCTGTCCTCAGACTTCCTGTCCCCAGACTTCCTGTCCCCAGACTTCCTGTCCCCAGGCTTCCTGTCCCCAGGCTTCCTGTCCCCAGACTTCCTGTCCCCAGGCGTTCCCAGGACACCCTGGGAGACCCTGTTCTCGCCTGGCATTAACCTGCGTGTCGGGTACCAGGAGCACAGCGGGGGGTCAAGGCGCCGTCCCCGTCTTGACATCGCAGTGACGTGCGTGCGAGACCAGCAGGTCCAGACCGGTCCGGTCTCCATCAGCTCCTGCTGCACCGGTCAACAAGACGGTCCCTGAACATCTCACGGTATCTGCAGGGTCTCGGGGAGAACCTTGTCCACCAACAGAGCCTTGAGACCCAGGAGCTGACCAACCACCTCCTGACTTCAGCCTGGTGATGGACAAGTCCACCTCTGAGACCCGAGACCTCCGTCCACCTCTGAGACCTCCGTCCACCTCTGAGACCTCCGTCCACCTCTGAGACCTTCGTCCACCTCTGAGACCTTCGTCCACCTCTGAGACCTCCGTCCACCTCTGAGACCTGAGACCTCCGTCCACCTCTGAGACCTGAGACCTCCGTCCACCTCTGAGACCTCCGTCCACCTCTGAGACCTCCGTCCACCTCTGAGACCTCCGTCCACCTCTGAGACCTCCGTCCACCTCTGAGACCTCAGCCTCTGCTTTTTTTTCTTTAACCTTTATTTCTACAGGTTGTCCCACTGAGACCCAGAGTCTCGTTTACAACAGAGACCTGTGCAGCAAATATATGAATATTAGACACACATACAAAACATAAAACATTAAAATATATAAAACACTAACATGAAGCAGTAGAAACCACCAGTCGTGCTGTTAAAACGTCATCATCATGAGCAGTCCCCTGTGACAGGCTCTTCAGACTCTTCAGATCCATTTTAAATTCACCAAAAGGAATCCAGCTTCAGGAGCTTCACTTCTCTTTGTAGCTGGTTCCGGGTTGTTCCCGGTTCAGTGCGAGCAGGAGGGATGGTGAGGGTTCAGTATTCTGATGAACGGAGACTGTAGCGCGACCCAGAAGGGGTCATGAAGCAGGCCCAGGATGGATTTATGAATCAGTATGTACCCGTGCCCGGCTCTGCGCTGGGACAGTGATGACAGGCTGGCTTTGGAGTGTAACCTGCAGGGATGTGTTGATGGTTTACAGCTGGTTATGAACCTCAGGGCTCCATGATACCCAGAATCCAACAGAGTCAGAGAGCCGACGCATTCCTCTTCACAACATCACCACAGTCCAGGAGAGGCAACTAGACGCTGTCTGGCCTCAAAGGAAAACAGGATTTGTTCCTCAAGAAAAAAACCCAGTTTTAGTTTCAATTTTCTCAGTAGTTGATCAATACGGCTTTTAAAACACAGACTGTCATCTGAAGAATAAGTATTTATAGGAGGCTACAGTCTCGATAAGAGAACCGTGGGCAGACAGGATTCTAGAAGGACCGCAGGAACCTTCGTATTGTTAGAAAACAACGTTGCTGCAGCTTTGTCTCTTTCAGCAGCAGCCTGAGGCTGAGCCGCTGCTTCTGAATTGTGTTGGATGCAGATGGCAGATGTTCAGAGAGCTGTCCGACAGCGGCAGCGCAGCAGTACTTCGCTGAGTCGTCAGCGTAGAGACGTACAGATGCTTTCGTGTTTAGGCCCTCATCGTTACAGGGATGGTAAAAAGGGTTGGTCCCAACACTGAACCTTGCGGCACACCGTTAGTGGTGGTAAGAGAGGCAGAGGTGAGATCTCCGAACTGCAGACACTGCCTACGACTGGAGAGACAGCGCGAGAACCATCCAGCTGTGAGATCCACGGGCCGGTATTCAGACGTCTCTGGCAGGAGACGCCGTGGTCAGCTGGGAGGACCAGGAGGTCCTGGAAGTCTTCCCTCAGTCCTATAATGTCCCCGTGGAGGACAGCAGCTCCCGTCCTCTGTAAGCAGTGTTGGTGGAGACCTGCTGTCCCCTGAGACACCGGACGGGTTGACAGAATGTCTTGAAGGCCGACACGACAGCAAAGTCAATCACCGACCTCTGACCTTGGGTGTCCTGGTCCACCTGGTGTTGGTTGTGGACAAGCTGTGTCTAGACCAGAAGACCAGAAGTCCAGTACCAGAGCCCTGGGGTCCGGGTCAGGCTGGGACCTGGAGTCCTGCAGAGCTTCAGCAGCGAAACCGTCTGGATCTTCTGTGTTCCCAGGTTGAAGGTTCTCAGGAGGCAGTCGAGGGGGGCGGCCCGGCCCCGGGACCCCCCCTGGCCCCGGGACCCCAGCCCGGACAGGCCGGAGGCCCCGCCTCCCAGGAGAACGGCCTGAAGGACGGCCCGAAGGACGGGGACCCCTGTGCTGCCGAGGGCCTCCGGGAGCCCCAGGCTCTGGACACTCTCATCCCAGAGACAAGTGAGTGTGTGTGTGTGTGTGTGTGTGTGTGTGTGTGTGTGTGTGTGTGTGTGTGTGTGTGTGTGTGTGTGTGTGGTCAGCATTCATGTGTTTACACCCGGAGTCCACACAGCGAGGCTCTGACCAGATGTTCCTGATTCGGCTCCCAGGGTGGAACTTTTTGAAAACGGTCTCCATGGAAACGGAGAAAAGCAAATTTGAAAACACTCCGTCTCCGTAGAAACGGGATGCACCAAAACTTTTTAAAAACGTTCCAACTCTGTTTCCATGGAAACGGGGGGAAACCAAACTTCCTGAAAAGGCTTTTATTGTGACGGTCGGTTAGTTTCCTGTTCAGAGAAGACAGAGGAGCCGCTGTGTGAAGTCTGGGTTGGACTGCATCATGTTCTGTGTGTGTGTGTGCGTGTGCGTGTGTGTGTGTGCGTGTGCGTGTGCGTGTGTCCATCCCGTGTGCGGCCCTGATCACCTCATCTCCACCTCTCTATCTTGCAGGCCTGTAGCTCTAAACATCATCGCCTCCTCTCTTTTACTCCTTTACTCCTTTATTTTTTTGTTTTTATTTTTTTCATTCCCTCCTTTAAACCTTCACAGATTGAGTCTCTGGAGTTCGACCTCGCCCGGACCACCGCCTGGCCCCGCCCCCCGCCTGGCCCCGCCCCCTCCCGAGCTGACCGATGGGCTCGTTTTAGACTTTCTGTGGTTTTTCCCAGAAGCTCCGGCTGCTTGTCGTGGTCCCACTCGACTCTGTGTTCGTGACCTCGTGCTCCAGTGGCGACGCCCCTAAAGATCTGCTTCAGTGACCCTCCACCCCCTCCACCCTCCACCCCTCCCTCCCCGCCCCCAGACATCCGCCGCTGTATTTATTTATTGTGTTTTGTTCGTCCTGTTGAAGCAATACGGCTCCTTTCTTCAGTTGATTTCGCTCATTAGCGCACAGTAACCTGGGAAACGCACACAGGGGGCGGAGCCGCGAGCTGATTGGTCCGCAGCCCGGCGCTCGCCGCTCCGTCCCACAAACATATCCTCTTAATGCTTTTTATCAGAACGACTCAAACGATGAGTGGAAGGAAAACGACGATGCGATCAGAACGCTAACGGCTGAATTAGCTGCCCGCTAGCTTGAAATGCTAAAAGGTCCATAATAATTGAAATGTATTTAACAATAATAAATGTCAAAAACTAGAATAGTTCAAATGGAATGGAAGAGAGTGCTAAATAAATAAATAAAATGCTAAAAAGGCTTTAATTAATAAGTTAAGTGACTATACTTGCTAAAAAAGCTAAAAGTTTTAAATTAGCCTAAAGGTGCTAAAGTTTCTATTAGCTGACGCTGATAAAAGTGCTAAATGGCTCAATTGCCTAAAACACATAAAACTCCCTAAAAAAAAAGGAAAAAGTTTATATTTCTGAAGCAGATAATATTACCGAAGTTATAAACACGATAAAAATGCTACATTTCCCTAAAAATGTAAAAACAGCGCGAATTAAGCTAAAAATGCTGAATCGATTAAAAAAATGCTCTAAAAAACCTCAAACTGCTAAACTGCTACTGCTAATCAGTTCGAAAGCCGAATCTGAAGTCGGCTGTTTCTACCTTGGTGTTGTGGTTCCTGAACGTTCCGCCGCCGGACGTTCCTCGGTGAAGGCTGCAGACCTCGGAGCTCCGCGTCGAGACGTGGTTTTGTTGAGGGTGGAGCCGAGGAGAAGGTGTAGAAGCGTCGGAGTGGCGCCGAGGCGGAGAGACGTTGGACATCTGGACGTAGATGAAGGATCGGCGGAGTGAACCCGAGTCTCGTGTCGGAAGTGTCTCTGAATTATTCCTGTCGTGAACGCTGGACTCCAGAGCGGCGAGTTGACCGTTCGTCTGAACTCCCGGACTTTTGTTTGAAATGGGCGCACTCGCAACTAACTGGACGCTTTTCTTTCTTTACAAGGTAGCTAGCATGCTAACGGGATGCTTTTCTTTCTTTAGAACAGTAGCTAGCATGCTAACGGGAAATATTCCAGTTTGGCTTCATGTGTTGCGAAGCTTCAGGACGACAGACTCAGTGTTTTATCTTTTCGGGAATAAATGAGCGGATTTCCCAGATGAGACGTCGCACTTCTTTAGCTGTGAGGTGAGAAAGATTCTCTGATCTAAAACCAAACCGTCTTTCACCACGAGATGTCGCTGTGGAGCCACAGAAGCTGCTTCAGGGTCAGTTTTAGATATGAAAAGTTCCTCTCAGATATTCTTGTGAATGAAGTGTCTTCTTCACAGTGTGACCTTGTGACCTTTACACGTTTGTTTCTTTTTCTCTGACTTCAGTCTGGAAAATCCAGCCTTTATTCCAAAAGACAGATTTTAAACCAACGCTCAGAAAACAAAGGAAATATTAATCTGATCAATTCCAGCAACAGAAGAATTTTCTTCGTCAACCGATGGTGTTTTACTTTGTTTACATAATCATCATGTTCATCATTCATAGACGTCCGACTCCGTGCAGCTAGCTCAGCAGATGCTAACGAAGCAGACGCGAGTTCAGCAGACACTAACTTGAGAGACGCTAACTCAATAGATGCTTACTCAACAGACGCTAACTCAAGAGATGCTAACTCATCAGACGCTAATGAAGCAGACGCTAACTCATTAGACATTAACTCGAGAGACGCTAACTCAATAGATGCTAATTCAACAGACACTAACATCAAAGTCACTGGGTTTTTTTCTAGGAAATTTAAGTTCTGTGTTTCCTGCAGGACTTGAGAAAAACGTCTTTATCTGCTACATTGTGCTAGTTAGTAGCTAGCTAGCAGCTCACAGACCATTTTCATCCCGCCATGTGTTCAAAATGCTAACCGACTCTGTGACGCTTAATTTCCCTCCTGCTTCATTGGGATTTTCTCCGTTGGGAAACTTTTGACTTTTGAGTGGCAGCGATCGGAGTGCGGAACGTCTTCCTTCTTCAAACTTTCAAAAAGGATTTTTTTGGGAAAGACAATGATGTTTGATGCTTTAACATAGCAAAGAGGGGTGAAAGAGAAGCTTTTTGATCAGACAGCGCGTTCTCAGCGTGGAGCTGTTGCTATGGAGCTAGCAGAACGCAGCTAGCACAACAGAGCTAGCAGAACGCAGCTCGCAGAACGGAGATAGCAGAATGGAGCTGTTGCGAACAGAGCTAGCAGAATGCAGCTAGCAGAACGGCGTAGTTTGACGGTTCTCCAGATGATTTCTCTTCTTTTGGTGCCTGTTAGGAACTGAATTCCAGCTACAGGTGAGCTTTGCACACGGATGTAAATACATGTCGTTGTCGAGGAGCTCAAGTGCAAAACAATAAAAAACCTTCGTTTGTTAGTTGGTTTTTACGGGAAGTACATCAGTTATCACGGCGGTAGCGGTGATTGTTAGCGGGACAGGTTGAGCTCGTTTTCACCTGAAGAGGCTCCTGAAGGTAAAGAATGTCCTTTGAGATTTATTGCAGTAAGTGTATCTATGGTTGTGTTCCTGTGGCATCTCGGCGCCTTTTGCTGTTGTCGCTCGCCGGGATTTGAACCTGCAATCAATCCAGACCCCCAACACGCTTTGATTCGCCGTGGAGAAACGATCCAGAGCCTCGAGTCCAGTCGCAAAACACAGAAAGGTTCCTTCGACCGGCTCGGGGATCTGCAACCTTTGGCGAGGAGAAGAAGAAGAAGCTAAATCCGCTAACATGGCTAACAAAAACAACAACAGATTGAAAACGTAAAGTCTTTAAAACTGTGAAGAACATTTGAAGAAGGGAAAAGTGAAACTGCTGCAACGACTTCAACCAAAAAAATTAATAATAAGTGGACGATGGTAAATTAGCTAAAACAGCTAATAAAAAGGGTAAAATGGCTAAAAACTGCTAAAGAAGTTAAAGCTGCTAAATTGGCTAAAAATATTCAAACGCTACAACAGATAAATACATCTGACATGTCTTAAACTGTAACAAAGCATTTCAAAGTAAAATAAGTAAAAACTAAAAATTAGCTGAGATTTGTTTAAAAGCTACAATGGACACAAAGAACTCTAATTTTAACAATAGCTTTGATTCCTAACATGGTTAAAACTGCTGAAATAACTGACAAAAGAAAATGAGTTGTTAAAAGCCACAACAGCCAAGAACGCCTTCAATAGCTAACATTTGCTAACAGTGTTTCAACCACTCAGTGGTAAAACCGCTAATGTGGCTTAAGCGAGCAAAAAATGTGCTAAAGCAGCTAAGAACCGCTAAACAGCTAAAATAGCTACAACAACCAAAAGCTGTGTAATGGTGAGAATATTTATTGAAGTTGTTCAGTTCCTGAAATGCTCCATAAGCTAGCAAAGCAGCGTTTTCTTCATTTTGACGTTTGACTTGGTGAAAAGCGAGCTTTGATGCTCTTGAAGGTTGCAGAGCCTCGGTTAGCTAAAGCTAAAGCGACCGCTGTCGGTTTGTAGCCTTTTGAGAAATCAAAACACCAAGCAGGACAGAAGCTAACGCTAACGAACGGCGGCGCTGAACATCACGGGGGACTCTGTGCAGGCGGATGCTAATTGTGGAGGTTTTCGTATCAAGCGCATGCTATGCGATGTGGGTCTGCGTTAGCGAACTCGTTGTGGTTTGAGTAGACTAGCTGTCGCCGTGGAAACATATCGGTTAGCCGAAGACTTCCAGCATGCTAACAAACTACAATGTAGACCTGCTTTATTTACAGAACCTCCTCAGCGCTTTCTTTTTTGTGTGTTTTTCTTTTTTTCATAATTTGAATTTTATTTTTGGTTTGAAAAAGTGTTCATTGTGATTTCTTGTTAATTAGTTATGTGATTAATAAACATGGAATAAATCGGACTAAAACTCTTTATGTGTTGATTCTTCTTGTTGTGCATCTTCCGAATTTTTGCTAATTTTTATATTAATTTATTAGCAGTATTAGTACTATTAAGTTTTTAGGATTTGTTGCTTTCTATATTTTATATTTTACATATTATGTCTGTTCTATAAAATAATATTTTATATTTATATTTTTAATTTTTCATTGAATATTTGCATCTTCTTTGGTTCACGACTGATTGGATCCAAATCAAACAAAATTCCAGTTTAAGGTTTTTTATTGAAAAATCCAGTGGAATTTCAGATTCATGAATTTTCACTTCTAGTTTAACCTGAAAACTTTTTTTGTAATAATAATTTGACTTGACCACCAGTAAATTCTAGTTAACGGCATGAAGGAAGAATAAAATGGAATCATATTTATATTTTCTGTAATGATATAACTTCACATAATTTGGAGGTTTGGACTTCTGAGAAAATGTACGTTTTTAGTAAAAAGTAAAAAAAAGTTAATCAGATGATTGGGTATTAAGAATTAATTTTATATAGTTGATTAGTTTTATTGAGGTAAGGAGGCATTCTTTTTTATTCCAGAGGGAATTGATTCCTTTATTTTTAGCGTTTTCAACAGTTTGAAGTCAGAAATTAAACTCCTGTCTGTCTGGGAGCGGGAGCTGCTTCCTGTTGTTCTCCTGGCGGCCGCTGGGGGGAGCTCGCTCTGTCCGCTCCGTGACGCCGCTCTTCAAACACCCGTAGAGGAAGAGGAAGCCCGTTGCTACGGTAACGTCAACGCGTCGGTCGTCGTGGCGGAATTCTCTGCTTAGATGTGATTTAGCACATTTTCAGACGCTTTGGAGACTTTAGAACGGAGCGAACCGAACCGGAGTCCAAGTTTAAACCTCGCGGTACGAAGCGTCTCGTGTCTTCCAGCTGCTTTGATGCTGACGTTGATGCTCGTGTGTGCAGCTAAGCTAGGCTAAGCTAAGCTAAGCTAACGCACAGCGGAGAGTTTCACTCATTCTCACCAGATTATTTTTCTCCTGACAGATATTCGGTGTTATTCTGCCTCCTGCTTCCTGTCAGGTCATCAAGGCGTTAACGGGTGAGTGTAAATCTACAGAAAACACATTTAAACGGAGCTGTTTTCCGTCTCGCGTTAAATCTGGTGAGAAACATTAAATCTAAAAGGATTTTAAAGCACGGATTATTTCGCTGTGACCTCTGACCCTTCACGGTGGTTCAGAACTTTTCACTTTATTCTGAGCTTCCAATGTGGAAATAAAGTGAAGAAACGATTGAAAAGTGTTACTTCTTGGGCTGGATTTTTACGTGTTCGTGTTATTTATATCATATTTTATTTTCATCCTGACAGTTTATTCAAGTTACATCTAATTTAAATTTTCCTCCAACTATTAATCCAAAGTAGCACAATTTCTACAAACGGAAACGAGTAGAAGAGTCCGAATGTTGATTTTTCTTTTCATTTCTTTAAACCCGTGGTTCTGAGCCGTGCGGGGGGAGTAAGCTCCACCTGAGTGTTTTCTGTAGCAGGTCCAGAGTGAGGTTCCAGCAGCTCTTCCCACTGAGGGATTCTGGGAAACAGCAGAACGGAAGAGGCTCGGAGTCCTCCGGTCCACAAACTGACGTTTAATCCCCACAGCGCCTGAGTCCGGCTGTTTTCAGGAAACTTAAACGTCTGGGAGTGATTTATGAAGGAAGCAGAGGACGGAGGATGTGCGTGAGTGCATGGTGAACGGGTGCAGAGTGTGAAGGTGGTGTGATTCCAGGTGTGTGAGGCGCCATGGCGAGCCAGCGACCTCCGTCCGGTCTGGGCCGTCCCATGAGCCGCAGCGGCGCCGGCAGACCTCCGACGGCCGTGCGACCCCCGCCGACGGCGATCCGCGTGGCCACCGGGGTAAGAAGGGGGCGGGGCTCTAGATCAGGCCCCGCCCCCGCCCCGCTATAACTCTGATGGTTTGTCCATCCAGATGGTTCCAGGTACCGGTGGACACCCGGCGATGCGGGCCGGCGTCCCGGCGCCCGGAGTCCTGGCGGCGCCCATCAAGGTGCCGGAGCGGCCCGTCACCCAGCAGGGCCTCAGCGGCATGAAGACCGGCGTGAAAGGTACGGTCTGCCGCCGCACGGCGAGCCGCCGCACGGCGAGCCGCCGCACGGCGAATCACCGCCCACCACGCCGCCGCCTGACAGGTGACGGCGTCTCTCCGCCGTCTCCACAGGTCCCCAGAGGCAGATCCTGGACAAGTCCTACTACCTCGGCCTGCTCAGGTACGGCTCCGCCACCGCCGCTCTGAAGCCACGCCCCTTCACACCGATTCGCCTTCACATGGCAACATTTAGCGAATCATGTCGTTTACATGTTGCTCCACTAGAGGGGACTGTTTGTTCAGTAATGGAACCACACACACACACACACACACACACACACTGGAAACACTGAGAATGAAGAACAGACCGACACGTTGGATTTGCTCGTTGGAGCATTTAGAAGTTGCGATTCCCCCGTTTCCATGGAGATGGAGGTTTTTCCAAAAGTTGTGTTTTCCCGTTTCCACGTAGCGTCATGGGAATGTTGCTTCACCGTTTCCATGGAAACAGAGTCGGTTGAAATATTCCGCTTCCCCGTTTCCATGGAGACGAAGATTTAGCGTTTTGAAAAAAAGTTGTGTTTTCCCTGGTTACCATGGAGACGGGCCGGAGCGTTCTGGATAGGCTGTGTTTTCCCTGGTTTCCATGGAGACGGGCCGGAGCGTTCTGGATAGGCTGTGTTTTCCCTGGTTTCCATGGAGACGGGCCGGAGCGTTCTGGATAGGCTGTGTTTTCCCTGGTTTCCATGGAGACGGGGCCGGAGCGTTCTGGACAGGCTGTGTTTTCAGAAGGCTCCCAGGGTTCCGTGCTGAGCGTTCGGTGGTTCTGGCAGGAGCAGGATGACCGAGCTGAGCTCCGAGACCAGCAGGCTGCTGAAGGAGATGGACGGCTTCAACCAGGAGAACTCCGTCTACCTGTCCTACGAGAAGAGGTGGGGCCCCATCCAGAACCCACCTAGTCCCCATCCAGAACCCACCCAGAACCCACCTAGTCCCCATCCAGTACCCATCCAGATCCCATCCAGCTGTCTCCTCCTGTCCTCAGGGCTGGGGGTCTGGCTGCAGAGATCAGGGAGCTGCAGGGTCAGCTGGGAGACTACAACATGGTAAAGTCACCACATACACACACACACACACACACACACACACACACACACACACACACACACACTCCCGGTTCCTTCACGCTGCCTTCCTCCCCAGCTGGTGGACAAGCTGAACACCAGCACGGAGATGGAGGAGATGGTGGACGACTTCAACACGGTGAGCAGAGCGGCGGCGGCGGCGGCGTCCGGACGCCGGACACGCCGAGACGTCCTCAAAGCGTCTGACGTTTGTCTTCTGCAGCTGAAGGCGCACAACGACAGCGAGGCCGAGGGCATCGACGCCGTCTTCACCCAGAGGAGACAGTGAGTCCACCGTCCCTCAGTCAGCTGGTCCGGTCCAGCTTCCTGTCCACATGGCGCCTCGGGACTCTTTGTCCTCCAGGCACCAAACGGGCGCAGTAAGGAGGGACGTCCTGATCCCGTCGGTCCACTGGATCCATTTTTGCCTGATCAATTTTTGGCAATCCGTCTAATGGACAGATATAAAGATGCAGAACAGTCGGGTAGCGAGATGCTAATGAGGCCCTGAGATGAAGCCTCATGTTGCTAGGCAACCGTCACTTCATTTAGGAAGCACCGGAGACACAGGAATGATTTACAGTTGATCTTTATTGATGTCAGACGGTAAATATGACCTCTGAACTCCACCTGGAGGTCAGAGTGATTCAGTCTTCGGCCAAATTTAAAAAGAGGACCTCTGACGGGGATCCTCAGAACCTGCTCTGGACCGGTTCTCAAGGAGAACCACGGATCCAGACAGAGGATGTTCCCGAGGAGACGTCTGTTCCCTGGACAGAGGGCTGAAGTCCCAGGCGGCGTCAGGAGCCGGGGGTTGGACAACCTTTACACAAACATTTCAAGTGAAAAAGCAAAGCGGCGGTCTGCACGGCGGCGGCGGTCTGCACGGCGGCGGCGGTCTGCACGGCGGCGGCGGTCTGCACGGCGGCGGCGGTCTGCACGGCGGCGGCGCTCGGCACCACTGGAAACACAACTTTTGGAAACGGTCTGTGGTGTGATGGGTGGAGGGTTCTGGGAGGGTTCTGGGAGGGTTCTGGGAGGGTTCTGGGAGTTAGCCATCCCTGTTAGCGTTAGCCGCGTCGGAACGCCGCCTTGCTAAATGTTTTCACTTGGAACGTTGGGTACCGGAACCTCCGCCGGCTCCCGGTCCCCTTCACGGTTCCGCCGGCGTCTCGTCTCCTTCGCCGCCGGCGTCCCGGATGTACGGGTCCTCGAAGTACTCGTCCTCCGCCTCGTCCAGCGGCCAGTCCTGGTTCTGGTTCTGGAAGCCGAGCGCCGGAGGAGTCCGGTAGCTCCCTTTCTTCTTGAAGACAGTCGTGACGAAGGTCCCCGGGCCGCCGCCGCCGTCGTCGTCGCCGTCCTGGCGCAGCCGCCGGTGCCGGTAGTTGTGGAACAGCTTGTACCAGGACGGGCCCTTCACCGCGCAGACGATCAGCGCCGAGGTGACCAGCGCCAGCGCCGCCACGCACGCCGTGAACTTCCAGGAGTTCCCCGGCGCCGGCGTCCGTCCTGGGGGAGGAAGGGAGAGGCGTTACCTTCTGCCTGCCAGGCAGAACGGGCCGGCAGTCTGCCCGGTACCGGCGGTCTGCCCGGTACCGGCGGTGCTGTTGTGGTTCTGGGTGGAGTTCTGCGTGGCGCTGGGGCTCATCGGCTGCTCGGACTCTCCCGGCGCCGTCGGTTCTGCGGGGTCGGTTCCGTTGTCGGGTGGAGACGGGGGGCATCGAGCCGCAGCCTCCAGAACCTCGGTCCCGACCCGGTCCGGTGGAGACGCACAGCTGACGGTTCCCCCTGAAGAACCGGGAAGAACCTCTGATGGTCTGGTCTTCAGCGCCGAGTGGAACCGTACAGAGCAGAACCTTACCGAGGCTCACGTTAGCAGCGTGGAGCTCTGCCACGGGGCCCAGCAGGGGGCAGGAGCAGTTCCAGAGGTTCCCCCGGAGATCCAGAACCTGGAGGCAGACAGAACCCGGATCCAGTGAAACAGGAAGACCCCGACCCTCCAGGTTCTGCATCCTTGGAGAACGTTGTTGTATGGAGACACTGAGGTTCTGGGTAGTTTAGCTTTAGCTCCGCCCACCTGGAGACTCGCCAGTTGTCCGGCCAGCCGGGCCGGGAGGCGGGTCAGCCGGTTCTCCGACAGGTCCAGGTGTGTCAGGAGATCCAGACCGGAGAACGCCCCCGAGTCCAAACTGCAGCACAGAACCTGTCAGCGTGCGGAGCGGGAACCCGGGGGTCCCCAGCGGGTCCCCGGCCGGTCCCCGGTGGGTCCCGGTCCCCGGCGGGTCCCCGGCGGGTCCCCAGCGGGTCCCCAGCGGGTCCCGTTCCCTGGCGGGTTCCCGGTGGGTCGGTCCCTGCCGGGGACCCGCCAGGTCCCTGGTCTTACCTGCGGATGTCATTCTTGGCGACGGACAGCGTTCTCAGATTCGGTACCACAGAGAAGAACCCGTCTGGGACCCGGGTCAGCAGGTTCTCCTCCAGCCGGAGCTCCAGCAGAGCCGGGTACTCCTCCAGGGCCCGCCGGTCCGTCGGGTCCAGGGCGATCCGGTTCCCGTCCAGCAGCAGCGTGGACACGCAGGAGCGGTCGGCGTTGGGCGGGACGGCGAGGAGCAGCCGGCCCGTCAGGTTCTGGATCAGCTGGAGGACAGAACGGCGTTTGTCTCGATGAAGCAGAAGGAACCGGAGGCTGAGAGGCGGGACGCCGAGTACCGGTTGGTCCTGGGGGTCGGCCTGGGCGAGATACCGAAAACTTATCGATACCGAAATTTAGCGTCATAACCACCGTCAGCTTGCCCATGTCGGAAAATTCAGTATTTTAAAAAAAAGGCAGCTTTAGCTGTGTAGGTGGGCAGTGTTTCTTCTTCTTCTTCTTCTTCTTCTTCTTCTTCTTATTCTTATTCTTATTCTTATTCTTATTCTTATTCTTCTTCTTCTTATTCTTATTCTTATTCTTCTTCTTCTTCTTCTTCTTCTTCTTCTTCTTCTTCTTCTTCTTCTTCTTCTTCTTCTTCTTCTTCTTCTTCTTCTTCTTCTTCTTCTTCTTCTTCTTCTTCTTCTTCTTGCGGATGGCACCATTTCAACAGGCACATTACCGCCTCCTATGGCTACAGAGTGGTATCAAAGAACAATCTAAATTCTGTTTATCAACCCTGTTAAAACAAGGTATGAGATCAGTGCATTCTGACTATATACTGCACTATTCAGGGAAAACGGATGAATTCCTTCTTTACTTAATTCCTCTTTGAAAATGGACCTTTCACTATCGTATGAGAGCAATCAAACAAAACATGCAAAACAGTTTCTGGAGCATTATTATTACATTTCTCACAATACCCAGTCATGTGCTTTCCGATTAGATGCAGAGAACGATTTAAATAGGTGTGACCCAACATTATTCGATTGACCACCGTTTGCTCTTTTCTCGTCCTCCCTATGCTCGGAACTGATTTTAACACACTGTTGATAATAGTGAATAGAAGTCTTCCCCGAGTTTCTGTCCTCCATCTAATTTGCCGTTGTTCCATAACCTTGGACCATATCAGTGATTTCCCCTCGTTCTTAGACAGAGATAACTTTACATCGATGCTGTTCCTAAGAAGAGCGCCCTTTGCCACCCTATCTGCTGATTCATTCCCGATGACGCCCATCTGACCTGGAACCCACGTGAATGTCACAGACATCCCCTGCTGAACGAGAAAAGTATACAACTGTAGAGCTTCAAACAAATGATCCTGCCTTGCAGATTTATAAGAAGTCAGGCTGTTTAGGACTGACACAGACTCTGAACATATTAAAAAGGCAGTTTGTCTGGTTTTGCTAGCCCATTTTAAAGCTTTCACAATAGCCAATAACTCAACGGTATATACAGACCAATAGTCTGCAGCGCTGGAGCCCTCTGAACATTTAAACTCTGGAACGACCACAGCGAGACCAGATCTCTGCCTATCAGGGTCTTTGGATCCATCAGTAAAGATTTGCACACAGTCGGAATACATTATCTCAACCCTGAAGACAAAGCAGTCAACAAACCTGCTTTCCCCTTGTCTTCAAGCTTTAAATGTAATGAATGAGACCCGCCAGAGGAGATTTTATTGTTCATGGTGGCGTTTCTGGTATCGTTACAGTGGGACAAAAACCTATAAGACTGATACCCAAATCAGGTGAACTACATCGTTTTCAGTCATGTTGAGTGCTGTAGATGTTTCCTGAAGCGACGCTGTGTGGACCGGAAACTGAGGAGGAGATGGTAAACAAACAAGCTCATCTGTGGCTCGGCACAGTAGACGTCCAGCTGTGTTCCATTCTCAGCTGCTCACCACATCACCCTGAAACATCTGGAACCGTGTACCATTAACAATTCCCCAGAGTCTCCAGTCATCGGATTTTCCCTAAAGCCCCCAGAGAAGACGTTGACAGTACCAGCAGAGTTCTGTCGGCTCTGGACGGCTGTTGCTGTGACAGTTAGGACACATAGATGTGTTTTTACCCTAATCTTGATAAAGTTAATAGAATTTGAAGAAGGTTGACCCCAAATAATGAGAAATAAAATAATAATGTTTGCACCACCTGAGCCAAACAGAAGTTTAATCCAGTACAATAAAAAGCTGTGATTACCCCCCCCCCCCCCCCCCCCCCCCCCCCCCCCCCCCCCCCCCCCCCCCCCCCCCAGTAGTTATCGTCCATTTATCGTTATCGAGGTGAACTGTTCAAAGTATGGTGATATTGATTTGAGGCCGTAGCGCCCAGCTCTACCTGGGGGTCACACTGCAGCGCGGGGCCCGGCGCCAGGCCCAGCAGGAGCAGGACCGGCGCCAGCCAGCGGTCCATCTCGCAGTCCGTCCGTCCGTCCGTCCGTCCGTCCGGCAGAACACCCAGACCCGCTGACACGGCGCCGCCCGGTCTCCCTGCGGTTCTGCTCTCAGAACGCGGAGTCTCTTCTGCCCGTCGGACGTGAGTCCAGCCGCCAGCACGGCACACGACCTTTGAACCTCGTAAAACCTGGATCAGCACTTCCTGTTTCAAGGCGCTCATCGACTTCCTGCTGTCAGACGCTGTTACTGATTAACGAGTCCAGCAGCGGAGGGAGGGGAGCCGGGGGGGAGAACGGCACCGTTCTGGACCGAGGAGGAACCTGGACTCTGTTCTGACAGACGGACCGGGAACCGGGCCCCAGAACTCCTGAACCACAGTCCTGTCAGCTCAGAGGGGGTCTTCCCCGAGGGGGTCTTCCCTGAGGGGGTCTTCCCCGAGGGGGTCTTCCCTGATGGGGTCTTCCCTGAGGGGGTCTTCCCCGAGGGGGTCTTCCCTGAGGGGGTCTTCGCCGAGGGGGTCTTCCCTGAGGGGGTCTTCCCGGAGGCGTTTAGAGGTTTTCGTCTCAGTTTACTGATTCCAGGTTGAAGGAGCTCGGAGATGCAGCCGTGCTGTGAAGTCGGGTTCCAGCTGGGTCAGCTTCAGCCAGTCGATACGCAGGACGGAGCAGGTTATCGGTCCAGTCCTCTTCAGTCCAGCTTCAGTCCGTCCTCCGTCCGTCTCTGGTCCAGGTCGGGGTGCTGCTGGACAGTGATCCAGCCGGTGTGTGTGTGCAGGAGGGAAGACGCCGTCCGGGCGGTGGAGGACGACATCGCGGCAGAGAAGCGCGTCACCGAGGAAGCCGTCCAGGCGCTGCCGTCCGTCCAGCGGGACAAATACTGCAGCCTGACGGCCGCCAACGAGGAGCTGCTGCAGGTACGGCGGCCCGGTCTGTCCCGGTCTGTCCCGGTCTGACCCCGTCTGTCCCGGTCTGACCCCGTCTGTCCCGGTCTGTCCCGGTCTGACCCGGTTTGTCCCGGTCTGATCCAGGAGCTGAGCGTCCTCCAGGAGGACCTGGATCTTCTCGCCACCCGGAAGAAGGACTACGAAGCGGTGAGTCTGGTGGACCGGAGGCCGGACTGACCCGGACAGCGGCTCAGAGACGCGGTCCCGTTCCAGGACCTGGCCCACCAGTACCACAAGCAGGAGGTGGCCCGGCTCCACGAGAACCTGTCGGCGCTGGAGGCCCGGCGGGACGCCCTGGAGGCGGAGCAGCGGAGCCAGCGGTCCCCGGAGGAGGAGCGCGAGACGCTGTTCCAGCAGGTCCGTCCAGCGCCGCTCACTTCCTGGTCCAGAGCCGACTCTGAGGCTCGCTGCGTCTCACGCCGGGTTCTGCTTCTCAGGTGAAGGAGGACAACCAGGAGATCGCCAGCATGGACAGACAGTACGTCTCCCCGTCCTGGTCCCGGTCCCGGTCCCGGTCCCGGTCCTGGTCCTGGTCCTGGTCCCGGTCCCGGTCCCCGTCCACTCGGGGCCTTCGGCGGTCTCCTGGTCTCGGCCTTCACGGGGTTTTGTTTTCAGGCTGTCGGAGATCAGAGATCGGACCAGGCAGATCGGCGAGGAGATCCGACACGTGGAGCAGGACTCCGAGGTCGCCCAGGGTAACGACCCTTCACCTCTCCACGCTGTCCTCGCCTGGCTCGGTGCCGACCGGTGAGAACCTTCTGATTCTGTGCCATCAGGTGAATGTCAGCAGAAATACAAGGAGCTGAAGAGGAGGGAGGAGGAGATCGACCGTGAGTCCCCTCGGCTCCGCCCACCAGCCCATCCGATTCAGTAAACACATTTCATGAGAGAACGTCTGATACAGACGTGCTGATGCTGCTGAGAACATCTGGAGGACTTGATCTTTAAAGATTCCATCATGTTATGAATGAGGCCGGAGCGGCTCCGCCTGGTTCCTGCTGAGGTGCAGTTCCTGCTCCGTCCAGCAGGGGTCACAGAGCTGCAGCTCTTCTTCCCTCCAGGTTTCCAGGATTCCTTCCAGGAGACTCGAGCCGCGGAGCAGCAGAAGCTGTGGGAGAGTCAGGAGAACGTCGTGTCTCTGCTGGAGACCAGCAGCAGGGTGAGGACGGGCCGCAGCCAGAGACGCCGGGGACACACAGCGCCTCAACGCGTGTGTGTGTGTGTGTGTGTGTGTGTGTGTGTGTGCAGAGCATGCTGAGGCTGCGCCTGATGGACCGGGTGACGGCCAGCGAGCTGAGGAACATGCAGGAGGTGCTGGTTAGCAAGGAGAGTGAGGTGGTCCGATCAGAGAGCACCGCCAAGGGCCTGAGCGCCGGTCAGGACACACACACACACACACACACACACACACACAGGTTGTCATGTAAAGTGAGCGGTGGTCCGTGGTCCTCTCAGAGTCCCGGCGGCTGCAGCAGGACCTGGAGAAGGTCCAGCAGCTGGAGGGGAAGATCAGCGGCGAGCTGAACTCTCTGAAGGAGCGAGTCGGCGCCATGGAGGCGGAGCTGCTGACCTACCGGGACCTGGACGCGCTGCGGCTGGCCTCCGAGCACAAGAAGCAGGTAGCCGCCGCTCCGCGCCGCCCGTCCCGGGCCCCCGGCGTCACGAAGTCAACGTGTGGACGTCTGTCTCGGCGCAGCGGCTGCAGGAGGACCGGGCGTCCCTGACCCGGCGGCGGGACGCCTTCGAGCAGCTGCAGGACGAGATGAACCGCAGATACGAAGCTCTGAAGGCCATGCTGCAGGACAACGAGACGCACGCTCAGGTGACCTTCTCACATCCACTTCCTGCATGTCTGTAGTTACTTCCTGTGTGGATTCAGTCTACTTCCTGCTTGTCTGTAGTCTACTTCCTGTATGGGTTCAGTCTACTTCCTGCAGGAAGGGGTCATTTCCTCACTTCCTGAGCTGGTTTCTGACTGGCTCTTGCTGTGAGGAAGGTTTTGGTGAATTGATGTTTTTGTGAACGTCTCCTGCTGGAACGTTCCGTCCTGCTGCAGAACGTTCCGTCCTGCAGAACATTCCGTCCTGCTGGAGAACATTCCGTCCTGCTGGAGAACGTTCCGTCCTGCTGGAGAACGTTCCGTCCTGCTGGAACGTTCCGTCCTGCTGGAGAACGTTCCGTCCTGCTGCAGAACGTTCCGTCCTGCTGGAGAACGTTCCGTCCTGCTGCAGAACGTTCCGTCCTGCAGAACGTTCCGTCCTGCTGCAGAACATTCCGTCCTGCTGGAGAACGTTCCGTCCTGCAGAACGTTCCGGCCAGTTCTCAGTGTTGTCCGTCTCGCCGCTGCAGCTGGTCAACCTGGAGAGGAAGTGGCAGCACCTGGAGCAGAACAACTTCGTGATGAAGGAGTGTATCCTGAACACGGTCCGTCCGCCTCGGCTCTTTCCCTTATCGAGAACCCGGCGGAGTTCCTCAACCGCAGCTCCAGTCATCGCCTCCAAGTCTCAGGAGAGCGACTTCGCCTCGGTGGCGCAGCGGGTGGAGCGGCAGGTGGCCGAGTTCAACCAGCTGCTCATCCAGGCGCTCAGCAGCTGAACCGGACCAGAGACCCCCAAGACCAGAGAGACCCCCAAGACCACAGACCCCCAAGACCCAGACCAGAGACCCCCAAGACCAGAGAGACCCCCAAGACCACAGACCCCCAAGACCCAGACCAGAGACCCCCAAGACCACAGACCCCCAAGACCCAGACCAGAGAGACCCCCAAGACCAGAGACCCCCAAGACCAGAGACCCCCAAGACCACAGACCCCAAGACCCAGACCAGAGACCCCCAAGACCAGAGACCCCCAAGACCAGAGACCCTCAAGACCCAGACCAGAGACCCCCAAGACCAGAGACCCCCAAGACCCAGACCAGAGACCCCCAAGACCAGAGACCCCCAAGACCACAGACCCCCAAGACCCAGACCAGAGACCCCCAGACCAGAGACCCCCAAGACCAGAGACCCCCAAGACCACAGACCCCCAAGACCCAGACCAGAGAGACCCCCAAGACCAGAGACCCCCAAGACCACAGACCCCCAAGACCCAGACCAGAGAGACCCCCAAGACCAGAGACCCCCAAGACCAGAGACCCCCAAGACCACAGACCCCCAAGACCCAGACCAGAGACCCCCAAGACCAGAGACCCCCAAGACCAGAGACCCTCAAGACCCAGACCAGAGACCCCCAAGACCAGAGACCCCCAAGACCCAGACCAGAGACCCCCAAGACCAGAGACCCCCAAGACCAGAGACCAGAGACCCCCAAGACCAGAGACCCCCAAGACCCAGACCAGAGACCCCCAAGACCAGAGACCCCCAAGACCCAGACCAGAGAGACCCCCAAGACCAGAGACCCCCAAAACCCAGACCAGAGACCCCCAAGACCCAGACCAGAGACCTCCAAGACCCAGACCAGAGACCTCCAAGGCTAGAGACCCCCAAGACCCAGACCAGAGAGACCCCCAAGACCAGAGACCCCCAAGACCCAGACCAGAGACCCCCAAGACCACAGACCCCCAAGACCCAGACCAGAGACCCCCAAGACCACAGACCCCCAAGGCCACAGACCCCCAAGACCCAGGCCAGAGATACCCCCAAGACCAGAGACCCCCAAGACCGAGGTCAGAGAGACCCCCTCCCAAGACCCAGGTGATCCCAGCCACCACACCAGGAAGACGACCAGGCGTCGGTCCACAAGCGGACAGGAAGACCCCCAGCAGCCAGGAGGACCAGGCCCCAGGGGAGGCCCGGGGAGGAGGTGGATTTTCAGGGAAGTGTCGGTCCGGGTCTGGACTGCTGGACTGACTGAAGCTGTGGAAATGGAGCCGTGTTCAGTGGAAATCAATCGGGATTCCTCCATTGTTCTTTTGTTCTTGAGTAATTGATAAAAGTAATAAATTACCAAAAATTGATAAACTCAGAAAGTGGAGTGTGTGTTTTGAACTGCTGGGTTGCCGTAGTGACGCTCGCTTCTTTGATAACGTCTCAGGTTTCTTATTTCCTGTACTTTTCTCCGTCAGTCTGGATTTCCTAACGCCTGAAGCACACTGGATGTGGTCCGGCTCCGGTCCGGCTCCGGTCCGGCTCCGGTCCGGTACACCGCAGCACTGTGATTCACACCGCCTGCAGTGTCTCCGCAGTCCGCTGGAGGAGGTTGCCAGATCTGTCGCTGTCCCCCGAAAACAATATTCAATTCAGCTTTATTTATGAAGTGCCAGTTACAACATGGTGGGTTCTAGACACTTTACAGAGAAACCCAACAGATCCACATGAGCAAGAACCCTGCAGAACCAGGCTCAGAGGAGGAGAACCCTGCAGAACCAGGCTCAGAGGAGAACCCTGCAGAACCAGGCCCAGAGGAGAACCCTGCAGAACCAGGCCCAGAGGAGAACCCTGCAGAACCAGGCTCAGAGGAGAACCCTGCAGAACCAGGCTCAGAGGAGGAGAACCCTGCAGAACCAGGCTCAGAGGAGAACCCTGCAGAACCAGGCCCAGAGGAGAACCCTGCAGAACCAGGCTCAGAGGAGAACCCTGCAGAACCAGGCCCAGAGGAGAACCCTGCAGAACCAGGCCCAGAGGAGAACCCTGCAGAACCAGGCTCAGAGGAGAACCCTGCAGAACCAGGCTCAGAGGAGGAGAACCCTGCAGAACCAGGCTCAGAGGAGAACCCTGCAGAACCAGGCTCAGAGGAGGAGAACCCTGCAGAACCAGGCTCAGAGGAGAACCCTGCAGAACCCGGCCCAGAGGAGGAGAACCCTGCAGAACCAGACTCAGAGGTGGTCTTCCTGCTGTCCCGGTTGGGGTGAGGGGACAGAAAGAGAAGGAGATAGGACAGACAGGTTCTTGTGTCTACATACAGCAAGAGGAACAGTCATCAGTGACATGTAGCAATACAATGAAATTACATTGGAACGAGAGAAGGAGCAGAACTGGGAGCCGGTTCCACATGGTAGAACCCGGGGTTCAGTAAACCTTCCACCCGCTGGGTCCGGGTTCCTCCATTAATCAGTGGAGCAGCTGTTTTGATTGATGCCCAATTAGAACTGAACCCATTGGATCCAGGCTGTCTCAATGGATCAGCTGACTGATGTTCTGTCTGGATCCCTCAGTCACGGCTCTAGTCCACCTCAGAGACAGACTCTTGGTCCAGGGTTCTGGTGTTCTGACTTTTTGGTCTCCCACAGTGGAAAGAGAGAGAGAGGGCGAGAGAGAGAGAGAGGGGGGGAGAGATCATTTTATTTCCATTGAAGTGGACACAGGTTCACAGATTTATACAATAAATCCACGACTCATTTTCCCAACATCACCTTACAGAACAGTGACATAATAGTTGAGAGAGAGAGAGAGAGAGAGAGAGAGGGAGAGAGCAGGCGCGACCCCTAACTGTAAGCTTTATTGAATAGAAAGGTCTTCAGCCTCGTCTTAAAAGCAGAGACCCGTTTAACTCAATAGAAAGCACAACAAACCGCCATCTCGGTTGAAGATACACGTTAAAACCGTATTTTTATAATAACAAACACGTCATAAACACATGATTATTTCATCAACCCGTCCGACGTGTTCAAAGAAGAAGCTTGATTTGGCAGAAACCCGCCCAATCTGGCAACATGCCATTTTGGAGTCGTTTGACTTTCCTGCAGTGACAAAGTACAAAACCGTCCATTCTTCTAATGCGTATAATGACTACAGCTTGGTGTTTGTTCTATATTCTACCAGAAGAAGTAAAAAAAAAAAAAATTGAATATTAAGGCAAAAACACAACACAGATTTTATTTGAAAACATTTATTTTGGAACACGTATCGCGTTTCCTTCCGGCGCCCGACTTGCTTCTGCCTGGACTGAGGCGGCAGGGCTCCGGCATGCGGAAAAAACGATCCTTGCAGAAAGTTTCCGGAGCTCTGGACCGGCGGCGGGACTACGGATGAGCTGCGGTGTCCGCTCCACAGCCGGACTGCATCCAGTGTGCATCACAGTAAGGCTATAGTAAGACCATCAGTAATTAAAAAAAATATAAATAAATAAATAAATAATTTGCAATGTATTGAAGCGGTAAGGCTTCAGTGAGACCATCGGTGAGTGAAAATTAAAAAAAAAGTTCATGATTTTCATGTTCATTGTAAGGTTATAATAACACCATCAGTGACAAAATAATAATAATAATTTGCACTTTGTTGAAGCACAAAGGCTCTAGCAAAACCATCAGTGACAAAAAATTTTTTTTTAATTTTTATGCAATAATTTGTACTTTTTTGAAGCGGTAAGACTCCAGTAAAGACCATTGGTATGTGAAAATTGAAAAAATAAAATTTTCATGATTTTGACTTTCATTCAAAGGTAAGGCTATTTAAGACCATCAGTGCCAAAAAATTACATTTTTTTTAAAAAATAATTTGCACTTCTTGAAGAACTAAGTAAGTCCATCAGTAACAAAATAAAAATTGTTTGAATTTTTTTTTCCCATAATTTCCACTTTTTTGAAGTGATAAGGCCATCAGTGACAAAAAGCTGAAAATTCTTTTTTTAATAATTTGCACTTTTTTGAAGAGGTAAAGCTATAATAAGACCATCGGTGACAAAACAGACAGTAGTCAGTTGCTCAGAGGCGTCCAGCTGATGAGGGACCTCCGGGGGGCTTTTGGAACGGCGAGAGATGTGAGCTTCTTTTCAAATAAGGTAGGCCCGTGTCGACCTGTTAAAGGACTGTGACGCCTTGTTTTTGCTGAAGTTAGCTGTTGTACTGAAGGCGTGTTTGGCACTACGACCATCGGTGAGTGAAAATTGAAAAAAAAAAAAAAAAACCTTGATTTTCACTTGCATTCGAAGGTAAGGCAAAAAAGTTGAAAGATGTTTTTTTTTAATAATTTGCACTTTATTGAAACACTAAGGCTCGGTTACAAACAAAATATTAGATTTTTTTTAAATAATTTGCACTTTATTGAAGAGTTCAGACCACCTGTGAGTGAAAATTTAAAAAAAAAAAAATCATTTTTTTACTTTGTTAAAGAGGTGAGACCATCGGGTAGAAAATATTAAAAAGAAATTTAGTTCTAAATTTCCACCTCATTGAGGTTGTAAGGCTATAGTAAGACCATCGGAGAGTGAGAATTGAAAAAATAATTTTCAAAATGTCCACCTTATTAAGGTTGTAAGACCATTGGTCAGTGAAAATTGCAAAAATAAAAATTCATAATTTCCACCTTATTAAGGAGGTAAGGATATAGTAAGACCATCTGTGAGCGACAGTTAAATTTTTTTTTCAAAATTTCCACCTTATTAAGGTGGTTAGGCTATATAGTAAGACCATCGCTGAGTGGAAATTGAAAAAAAACAATAATTTTTTACTTTGTGAGGGGTGTAAGGATGTAAGACCATCGGTGAGAAAATATTTTTTAAAAAAAAGTTTGTTCAAAATTTCTTCCTCATTAAGGTGGTAAGGCTATAGTAAGGCCACTGGTCAGTGAAAGTTGAAAAAATAAAAATTCATAATTTCCACCGTATTGAGGAGGTAAGGATCTAGTAAGACCATCTGTGAGTGACAGTTTAATTTTTTTTTCAAAATTTCCACCTCATTGAGGTGGTAAGGCTACAGTGAGACCATTGGAGAGCGGAGAGGACGCTGGCGCTGATTGTTCGCCGCTTCTCTGCAAATCCGCCCAACCTGTGAGCCATTTCCACTGTAATCTTCTGCTAAATACTACAGTATGATTATAACACTCATGTTGCCGTTTTTTGAGAGTTGTTGAGTCGCGTTTTCCTGGGCCTTACCTGGATGATCCAGTACAGCGAGAGCGGCCTCTCCCCTACCTCTGGGTCCTGCCCGAAGCCGGATTACACCATCGGGTGCACAGCAGCGGGACAGAGCCTGGTCCGTCTGTCCTCACCGTATGATCTGCAGAAGCTGTCTCTGCACAGGGGCTAGAGAGCCTAATGGCCCCGGGTCTGGGAACCGAAGCTAACGCTGCTGTCAGCCGCCACTCATCCTCCACAGGAACCGGGTCGCCTTCACAGTCAAATGGATGTAAACTCGTGGATTGTCATCCCTGTGGAAGCCGTGGATCCTCTTTCCGGCCGGTTTATCCATCTTCGGGCGCGGCGCATCGGACACCTGGCTAACAGCAACTAGCACCGGTGCTAGCTCCCTCAACATGCCTGCAGACATCTCGGCGCGGACGTGGGTGCAACCGGACGGCGCACCATCGCAGTCATCGCTCCCGGATCTACCGCGCAGACCTCGTTACATCCGCCGGGGAACGGGCCGCCGGTTTTGGACTTGGTCCTCACTGACTCAGTTCCATTAACTGACCTTCACATCTACGACATTGGTCTCTCTGACCATCAGGCAATAACAATCAAGATTCCCATCTCCTCATAAACAATATCCCGGAAATTCCAAAAAACTTTTCTCCGCCATCCAACACCTTCTCAAACCACAGATTCCTTCCCTCCACTCCCCAACAGTAACTAACTGCAACAAATTCTTGGATTTCTTCACCTCAAAAACTCACAATCTCCGCTCCACAATCTCATTTACATCCAACTCCTCCCCATTCGCCCCAACCACACCCAGCAAAAAACTCTCTCAACTTTTTCTAACGACGCAGCCGGAGGTCGAGAAAATCATCCGTTCCTCAAAACCACCCACTTGCTCCTTCGACCCCTCCTTAGAGCCCATTCTGCAGACTTCAGTGAGTCCAGCAGGACGTCTCCATATTGAACATTTGAAACCGGATGTAAATGTGATTGGTCCAGCCCGTCACGTGACAGACACGGGGACAGAGGAGGCGCTGTGATAGGGCGATTAATGCAAAACTTTAACTCGTAATATAAAATCAACACATGATTTATCTGAAAATCAGAGTCTGGTGAAGCAGCAGGTTTTAGAAACTAGAGACAGAGACCAGAACCTGTCCTGAAACCAAAAGTTTTATATGTTTATTTGCACTCTGAATGTCACCATTTTCCAATAGGTTTCAATGACACCGGGGCTCTTTTTGAAACCAGCATCATCGCCCCCTGCTGGAATTTCCCCGGAATTACAGCTTTTTTGCACCTCTGCATTATCTTCATGTTTTATGAGCGGCGGCTGGCGCTTGGCGACGAAGAGACACTACGGCGACAGCTGGTGAGTGAAAATTGAAAAAAAGAATTTTCAAAATGTCCACCTCATTAAGGAGGTAAGGCTATATAATAAGACCATCAGTGAGTGAAAACTGATAAAAACAGTTTTTACAATTTTGACTTTAATTTGGAGGTAGGGCTACAGCAAGACTGTCGGTTCGTGATAACTGAAAAAAAAAATGTATTTCCACCTCTCCAAGGTGCTAAGGCCATCAGAGGGTGGAAATTGATTAAAAAATGTGATAATTTTTAGCAAGACCATCGCTGAGTACGGAGCCCCAGACATGACATGGTAAAAAAAAAAATTTAATTGTGGCCACGAATTACTAATTCGTTCCCACGAATTAATAAATCGTGCGCACGAATTACTAATTCGTTCCCACGAATTAGTTATATCATTCATATACTGAACAGTTCAGTAAAGTTGGCAGCATATTGACAGATACGGACTTTCAGTCTCAATAACTCTTTAACAAAATGTCAGTAACATACAAAGGGCGCCTGCATCCCATCGTTGTGAGGTGGACGATATGCTACAAGCTCATTTTTATTAAAAATATCTGTCTATCAAGCAGCAGAAACAATATTGATTTCAATCAGCACCCGGTAGTGCTGCGGGCTTCAGGGACCGTCTACAATTTACAAGACGCAGCAACAGTGAAGACAAACACCATATCCAATAAATTTGATAGGAGACAAATGAAGGTTGTAGCGATTATGGTGACACTGTAGTAAATCCCAGTGGTGGTATTACGTTTTTTTTTTTGTTGTTGTTGTTGTTGTTTTAGTTGTTGGGTTTTTTTTGTTTGTTTTTTTGTTGAGCTATTTGTCTTCACTGTTGCTGCGTCTTGTAAATTGTAGACGGTCCCTGAAGCCCGCAGCACTACCGGGTGCTGATTGAAATCAATATTGTTTCTGCTGCTTGATAGACAGATATTTTTAATAAAAATGAACTTATAGCATATCGTCCACCTCACAACGATGGGATGCAGGCGCCCTTTGTATGTTACTGACATTTTGTTAAAGAGTTATTGAGACTGAAAGTCCGTATCTGTCAATATGCTGCCAACTTTACTGAACTGTTCAGTATATGAATGATAGAACTAATTCGTGGGAACGAATTAGTAATTCGTGGGAACGATTTAATTATTTCGAGGGAACGAATTAGTAATTCGTGGCCACAATTTAATTTTTTTTTTAACCATGTCATGTCCGGGGCTCCGTAGCTGAGTGATAATAAAAAAAATAAAATAAACGTAATTGTTTTTTCATAATTTCATCCAGATTAATGAGGTCAGGCTTCAGTAACACCGCCGGTGATTGGCCGTTTTCTGACGCTTCTCAGAGTGAAGCAGGGCGGGGTCCTGGCTCCATGCTCCGGCTTCCGGGACTCTGAGGACGGCGTCTTCCTCCAGACCAGGAGCGGCGGAGGCCTCTTCAACCCGACGCCCCAGAGCAGAGACCACGGTGAGAGCGCCCCCCTCAGGTCTCTGCTGACCGTGCTGGTCTTGTGGCCACACTGAGGAAGCGCTCCAGCGTCTGGTTCCTGCTCTGAGTCTGGCCTCACCACCAGCCTTAAAGAGACCCGGGTCCTGGTCCGGGGCGTCAGCGGCGCTCCCAGCGTTAGCGTCGGTGCGGCGACTCCAGAGACCAGCCTGGTCTTCTGAGGGGAGGGTTCGGGTTCGGGATTTGACGCGCTGCCGACTTGTCCGGGAAACACGCGGGCACTCGGGATGCGGTTCAGGTGGTTTGATTGCCGGATGGATTCCGGTGCAGTGGTACCGCTCAACGCAGTCTGAGGCGGTGCAGCGGCACCAAGGGAGCGGCGTGCGCTGACAAACCACATGCAACAGCCGACAGGCGGAACAACATGCGGTCAACAAAACTGACGGCGAGCCGCTCTCGTCTCCGGCCGGCTGCAGCTAAACACGCCCTGTCAATCACCGCATGCATCACGTGACCCAAGCTCCCGTGTGTTACCATAGTAACCCCAAACACCATGCGACACGTTCACTCACTACATTATGGCTCCTACAATCAGAGACACACCCTCACAAGCTCACCTACCTCGGTTCGGTCGTCTCCAGGAACGTCTCCCTAGACGCCGGACTGAACGCCCGTATGGACGAGATGTGGACAGGGACGTCGCGTCAGGTCTGTGACAGCTCCAGCCTGGACCCTCCAGTCCTGTCAGGACCGTCCCTGAACGCTGTCCACCAGCGCCGTCTCCACAAACTGCTGGGCATCGCTCGGCAGGACCGTGTCTCCAACAGGGACGTCCTGCCAGAGCAGATGTCCAGTATGTCTGCCGTCCTGACCCAGAGACGCTCGGGACAGCGTCACCAAAGACTGACTGTCTGGGGAGCTGGCTGCTGGAGACAGGTCAAAGGGACGTCCAGCTCTCAGGGTCAAAGACGTCTGCAAGCGTGACCTCAAGGCCGGAGGCTGCGACCGCTCCGCCTGGACCTCCGCCCAGGATGTCCTCAGACCAGCAGGGGACAGAGGAGACTCTGCAGACAGCGGAGACCGTGGACGTCCCCCCACACTGCAGAGAGTTCACCTGCAGCGGCCGCAGCAGGACCTGCGGATCCCGGATCGGACGCTGCAGCTCCCTGACCGAAGACCCCCGGTTCAAACCCCCCAGGATCTCTCCAGATCCACGGAGCCAACGATGAGTAAACACTGAAAAAACAAAATTTTCATAAATCCCGTTTCAATATGGAGGCTATAGTCAGACCATCGATGAGAAGAAACAGGAAGTGACAGAGAAACAGGAAATGACAGAGTGAATGGAAGTTAGAGTGACAGGAAGTGACTTTGTTACTTCCTGTTTTGTTACTCTGTCAAACTGTCGTGTTCTAAATGACGCTAGATGAACCTGCTGGACGTGGGCTCGCTACTGCCCCCTGCTGCCCCCCCCCCCCCCCCCAACAGAGACTCAGGCGTCCATTCATCCTTCCTTTATTCAGGTCACAGGCCAGAGAGAGAGAGAGAGAGACAGGAAGCCTTCAGTCCGTCCAGAGATAGAAAACATCTTTACGGTCTACGTTTGGTTACAGTCGTCCGGAACGCGGTCGTGACGGCGGCTCTCGCGTCACGCCACGCTCTAAAAAAAACTAAATAGACAAATTTCATATATTAAATGTTCAAAATCCTTCATCAAATAGCTTCAAATGTACAACTTCTGCAGCCGCGTGGAAAATATACACAAAGATACAAAACCCCCCGGTACTGAGCCCCGCTGAGGCCACGCCTCCTCAGCCCCGCCCCCCGCCCCGCCCCCTCACGGGTTCTTCAGCGTGTTGATGTGGGCGCAGATCTTGAGCGCCGGGCCCAGCTTGATGTTCATGCTGGTCATCAGGTGATCCTCGGTGAGCAGCAGCAGCGCCTGGCCGTCGATCTCCTGCAGCCGGAACGCCTCCGCCACGTCGGCGCAGCCTGCAGGCCACAGGGCAGGGGTCAGAGGTCAGAGGTCAGACCGGAGCCGCCACTCTGCTCGGCTCTCCGTCCGACCGGGGACAGAAGTAAACCAGTTCAGACCCGGTTTCCACGGCGACGGGTCAGATGAGAAAACTTCCTGTTGTCTCGTTTCCAGGGCGTTTCAGTGAAAACACTGTTCATGTTTCCATGGCAACGGGTTCAGAGATCACCTGGTCCCAAAGGTTTCACGTTTCCACGACACGGGTTCTCACACACACACACACACACACACACACACACACACACACGCACAGTCTTGTATTTCTATCCTTGTGGGGACCGTCCATTGACTCCCATTCATGTCTAGCCCCTAACCCTGACCCTTACCCTAACCCTAACCCACACCACAACAAAGCGTAACCCTAAAGAAATGTTTTTGCACTTTTACTTTTTTCAGTAACAACAACATGGTCAAGAAAACACTGTTTCTCCTACTTAGGACCGGAAAAAGGTCCCCACAAGGCACGTCGTTCCACGTTTTGCTATCCTTGTGGGGACATTTGGCCCCAACAAGGATAGAAATACGAGAACACACACACACACACACACCACACACACACCACACACACACACACACACACACACACACACACACACACACACACACACACACACTTCTCCTGCTCTCTATGAGGACCTCAGTAGACCACTGCACTCCCTTGATATTTTCTCCACTACAAAGTAGAAGGGTGTGTGTGTGTGTGTGTGTGTGTGTGTGTGTGTGTGTGTGTGTCTCACCTGGCAGAGTGTGTATGAAGGCAGTCACTTCCTCCACGCTCCACTGCGAGGGGGCGGGCTGAAATGTGCTGGTGGGCGTCGTCGTGGTAACGGCTGGGGCCGACGCCCTCCTCGGTCTGCGTGCAGCCCAGTGCTCCATCCTCGTCGTCATGGCAACAGCAGCATCCTCCTCTGCTCCGTCATCGTCCTCCTCGTCCTCCTCGTCCCCCTCCCCGTCCTCCTCCACCTCCTCCTCTTCCTCCTCCTCCTCCTCCTCCTCGCCTCCCCCTGGCAGCTCCTCCTCCTCTTCCTCCTCCTCTTCCTCCTCATTCACCGCTGGCTTCTCCTTCACTTCGTTGTCACGGCGACCAGCACTCCAGAGGTCACGAGGCTGCAGGAAGTGACATCATGTCAAACTCTTGTCACAACAAATGGTTTGCAGCCGATGACTTGGCAGAAAGGGACTGGTTAGCAGCTGGTTAGGGACTGGTTAGCAGCTGGTTAGGGACTGGTTAGCAGCTGGTTAGCAGTTGGTTAGCAGTTGGTTAGTTGTGACCCACCAGCCGCAGCAGCAGAGGCTTCCCGGGGACGGACTCGGCGCGGTTCAAGACGGGTCGAGGTCTGTCTGAGCGGCTGCCGGCGCTCAGAGCTCGAAGACGCTTCGTCAGACGAACGTTGAAGCTGAAGGAAAGAAACGACAAAGACATCATCCCTCCATCCATCGCCCCTCCATCCATCATCCATCCCTCCATCCATCATCCATCCCTCCATCCATCGCCCCTTCATCCATCATCCATCCCTCCATCCATCACCCCTTCATCCGTCATCTCCCCATTTATCATCCATCCCTCCATCACCCCTAATGAAATGACAGGAAGTGACATCACTCTCACCCTCGAGCGCAGGACGTTGAGCAGAAGCGCTTTGACCTCATGAAATTGTGGGCGTGGCCTCGTTTCCCACAGAACTGACAGTGGAGCACGGTTCGATCCCGGTGGGCCGACCCCGCCCCTGTGTGGAGCAGCAGCACAAGACCACATGAAACACACACACACACACACACACACACACACACACACACACACACACACACACACACACACACACACACACACACACACACTCCATGGGCGGGGCTCTTACGGCTCGCCGGCTCGTCCGGCTCTCCTCCGTCTTCCTCCGAGTCGGTGGAGCGCTCGCTCTGCTTCCGGCCAGCCGCCGCAGGAGGCTCCGCCCCCCCGTTGGTCCCGTTGACCTCCGGCGGCGTGGCGACCTGCTCGGGGACGAGCAGCGAGGAGCGGTTGACCTGCGGCGGGGGGGAAACGTTTGTTTAGATGAACAGAACTTCCTGCCAGCTGACTCTACGGTAAACAGGAAGTGGGCCGGAACGCACAGGAAACGGCTGCAGCCCCTCCTGGATGACGAACCCCTCCACCAGGTGGGTCAGCACCTGCCGGCCCTCGGGCCACGCCCCCGCCTCCCAGGGGCCGCTCCCCGATTGGTCCGCGCTCTCGGCCTCGTCCCCCGATGGGCCCGGAGGCCCGGCGTCGGGAATCCGCTCCGCGGGTGTTTCGCCGGCTCCCCGGGTGTGACGGTGCGACAGGTCGGTGGGGCGGAGAGGGGGCGGAGCTTCCGCCGGGGCGGGGACGAAGGGCGAGGAGGGGGGGGACTGGGAGGAGAGGCTGGACAGGGCTGGGGGGGCAGGTACAGAGGAATCAGATTACTGATTACAGATTACAACACATGAACAGGAAGTAACTGGGTACAAACAGGTAGTTCAGAGTAACTCATCACCGAAAAACCACTGAGTACAAATACTTCAGTATTTAGTCCTGCATCGTTCCCGTTCCGCGGGAGCCGAGCGACTCCAGGCCGGTCGCACTCACGTCGCGGAGCGACCGGCCCTGCAGACTGTCCACCCTGAAGTGCTGCGAGGACCGGACCCCCCCAGGTCGCTCATCAGGAGGAGTGCAGTGGAGGACGCCGTCCTCGCCCTCCTTCACCGAGCCTCACATACCTGGATGTTGGGGGTGCATGGTGAGGATGCTATTCCTCCACTTCTCCAGTGCTTTTAATGCCGTCCATCCCAGCCTTCTCCTGGCTGTGGACCCCCACCTCCTGACCTGGATTTCGGATTATCTGACTAACAGACCACAGTTTGTCCGAATGGGGGGCTGCAGGTCCTCAACACTGACCTGCAGCACTGGAGCGCCTCAGGGCACAGTGCTGTCGCCCCCCCTCTTCACTCTCTACACCTCTGACTTCCAGGATAACTCAGACACCTGCGGCATGCAGACGTTCTCTGACGCTGCCATTGTGGCGAGTATCAGGGAGGGTGAGCAGGGGGGTACAGGGGCCTGGTGAAGGACTCTGTGGAGTGGTCCCAGCGCAACAAGCTCCAGCTGAACACCTCTAAAACTCAGGAGCTGGTGCTGGATTCCCGCCGGGCGCCCCCTGCTCTACAGCCCATCCACATCGGTGGATCTGAGGTGGAGGTGGTCTCCATCTGGGGCTGCAGCCGGACCACAGTCTGAGCCCGGCGGCAAACAGGGACGCTGCGCACCAGAAGGCGCAGAGCAGGACGTATTTCTTCAGAAGGCTGGCGTCCTTTAGAGTCTGTCCTAAGCTCCTGTACATGTTCTACCAGTCTGTTGTATCTAGTGGGGGGGGGGGGGGGGGGGCAAAGCCAAGAAAAGGGACACCCTAAGGCTGAACAGGCTCACAAGGAAAGCCGGCTCTGTGGTTGGACTCGGCCAGGTGGTGGAGCAGAGGACGCTCTCTGAGATCAGGGCGATCCGGTCCAATCAGAGCCACCCCCTGAACCCTGTGGTCTCTGCCAGCTCCAGGTACCCTTCACTGTGCTGCTCCACCGACAGACTGAAAAACTCTTCAGTCCCTGGAGCGTCAGGCTGAACGACGCAGCGCCTTCAGGGAGGAGCAGGAGAGTCTGGTGCTGCGCCTAAACTTTCCTTTTTACCTTTCTAGTGCTTAACTTTAACTTTTACTTCATAGCACCTGATGGAGCAGCACTTGACTTTTCAATGTTGGATTTATTTATTTATCATGGCTGTTGCTATTTGTCTTTTTAACTTTATTTCTATTTCTGGATTTATGAAGAATGTGAGCAACAGACTACACAGTTTCCTTCGGGATTAATAAAGTATCTATCTATCTATCTATCTATCCATCTATCCGTCTCTCTATCTAGTTACTCTGATCACTAACTGATCAATAACTCACTACCTGTAATACTTCACTAGCGTTATACGTCTAGAACTAGTTTTCTACTCGTCTTGTGCTGGGACGGTCCAGGACCAGCTTTGTCCTGCTTCAGTACTTGATTACCTCAGCAGGACCACCTGGTGGACCGCCGACTGCTTAGCTTGGTTTCTGTTCAGGTCCTGGTCCAGCATTTTGACCAGTCTTCATACTAGTTTGGAACTAGTCTTGGACTGTTTCCATCGTGGACTATCGGTACTTTTGGGAGACCTGGTATCAAAAAGGCCTCGTTTAGAAGAAGTTATAGATGAGTTCACAACTGTTCTGGGCTGGTTTAGAACTAGTCATGGTCTACTGTTGGAACCGGTTCTGGACTAGTTGATCAGTTCATGGTCGGGTCTGGGTCCCGCTCGGACTGGTCTTGGATCTGGGCCGTCCAGGTGTTTCTTACCTGACTGATTATCCGACATGTTCTCGCTGAAGTCCTCCAGTCCACCAGGCTGCAGGTCTCTGTGAGTCTCCACTGGTCTCTGCTTGGTGGACTCTGCTGGTCTCTGACCCTTGACCGGAGACTCTGGTGACCTCTGACTCTGGACCATGGACTCTGATGGTCTCTGGGTCTGGATTTTGGAGTCTGGTGTCATCTGGCCCTGAAGAGATGACTCTGGTGATCTCTGACTCTGGACCATGGACTCTGGTGGTCTCTGACTCTGGACCATGGACTCTGGTGGTCCCTGATTTTGGACCATGGACTCTGGTGGTCTCTGATTCTGGACCATGGACTCTGGTGGTCCCTGATTTTGGACCATGGACTCTGGTGGTCTCTGATTCTGGACCATGGACTCTGGTGGTCTCTGACTCTGGACTATGGACTCTGGAGGTCTCTGATTCTGGACCATAGACTCTGGTGGTCTCTGAATCTGGATCATGGACTCTGGTGGTCTCTGAATCTGGATCATGGACTGTGGTGGTCTCTGAATCTGGACCATGGACTCTGGTGGTCTCTGGCTCTGGACCATGGACTCTGGTGGTCTCTGATTCTGGATCATAGACTCTAATGTGGATCCCGATGGATTCTGGACCACGGACTCTGATGTGAGTCCTGCTGGACTCTGGACTCTGGATTCTGATGAGGCTCCTGCTGGATTCTGGATCTTGGACTCTGATGCGGGTCCTGCTGGAGTCTGACCCAGGGCTGTGGCAGGTTTAGACTGTCCTTCAGAGTCTTTGATAGTATCTGGGACAGGATCTGGGACAGGATCTGAGGACTGGTTCTCATCCTGGTCCATTGGAACCTCGTCCTCCGGGCCTCCGTCAGTCCCTCTGGGACTCTGGCCGTCCTCCGTCACGTCCATCCGCTCGTCCTCTTCTCCTCCCGGAGCTGAAGTCTTCAGGCGGTCCTGGTCCTGGTCCTGGCCCCCGCCCCCCTGCCCCCCCTCCGGTCCCTTCGGCCCCTCTGCGTCTCCTCTCGGGGTGGGCGGAGGCGGCGGCGACGGGAGAGGAGGCGTGGCTACCTTCTCGCCGCTCGCGCTTCTTTTGGCCGGGCCGGGCTGCCCGGGCGGCGCCGGCGCGGGCGTGCAGTGGGCGAACGTGCCGGGCGGCGCCGGCGGCGGGCGGCCCGAGGACAGGGCGATGATTTGGAGCTGCCTGGCCGCAGACGGCGAGCGCTCGAACGGCGTGGGGGCCATGGAGAGCGAGCCGGGCTGCGATTGGCCGGTCCGGGCGGCGGGGGAGGACGCCTGAGAGGAGGGGGCGGCGGCGGGAGGAGGGGCGGCGGCGATGGGCTGGAGGGCGGCGGGTTGCCGAGGCGACGGCGTCCTGTGGGCGCCGGGAGGAAGATGGCGGGGCCGGAGGGGGACGGCTCGGACCGGAGAGTAGAGAGCTGGAGAGGAGGACAGCACATCAGCTGACGGCACCACACTGACACCGCTAGCGCTAATGCAGCTGACAGCGCTAACGCTAACGTCATTGACACCGCTAACGCTAATGTAGCCGACAGCGGTAATGCTAATGGAGCTGACACCACAACGCTAATGTAGCTGACACTGCTAACGCTAATGTAAATGACACTGCTAACGCTAATGTAACTGACACTGCTAACATTAATGTACCTGACAGCGCTAATACTAATGTAGCTGACACAGCTAATGCTAATGTAGCTGACACTGCTAACACTAATGTACCTGACAGCGCTAATGCTAATGTAGCTGACACAGCTAATGCTAATGTAACTGACACTGCTAACACTAATGTACCTGACAGCGCTAATGCTAATGTAGCTGACACAGCTAATGCTAATGGAGCTGACACCATAACGCTAATGTAACTGACACTGTTAACACTAATGTACCTGACAGCGCTAATGCTAATGTAGCTGACACTGCTAATTTAAAGCTCGTGTCCGGAGTTTCCGTTCGTTTCCAATGTATGAATCATTTTTTAACAGAGCTTAAATGTGTCAGTCTGGTTCGATACTACAATATATTATTAGCATAAAGCAATATGAAAATTTATTTATGAGCCCCGCCTTCGTCTCATAGACCCCCATGTTATCCGAAAAAGCGAAAGGTTAGCTTCAGCCAATAGATTTCGAGCTTCCGCCTTGTCATGCTGTCAATCAACGAGTGGAGCAGCCAGAGAGCACGGCCGCTCGCCCAGCAGAGGAGAGTTAGCTACACAGCAGCCTAGCTAGCTTACCTAGCTTACCTCGGATATATCCATGGTCTGCTTAACATTCAAAACAGCTAAACATGGAGGATGCTTGCGGACTCGGAGGCACACATTTTGACCCTACGGGTAATGCGCGTGCACAATTAAAGGGGCGTGGCTTGGTTGCTCATGAAAGCAGAGGGAGGGCGGAACCTCGAGACGTTTGATTAAAAAACCTCTCATTCTTTCAAAACTCTGGACACGAGCTTTAACGAATAGAAGGCAGTATGTGAAAATGGGGCAGTATACATCTGAACAACTTGATATTGCTTGTGGTGTACCTCAGGGGTCTGTTTCGGGGCCAACATTGTTTAATATTTATATAAATGATATTTTTGATGTGTCTCAGTCCTTGAAACTCATTCTCTTCGCAGATGATGCAACAATACTCTGGAGTAGTGAAAACTATGATGATCTTGTAAATACACTAAATTAGGAAATGAACACAGTAAAAAATTGGTTGGATGTAAATAAACTATTTTTAAATTCAAACAAAACCAAAATAATGATGTTTGGCTGTTCTAACCGTCATTTTAAATTAGATCTAATTACTGATGGTGTCCAAATCGATACTGTAAGTGAGAATGCGTTCCTAGGAGTTATGATTGAAAGCAATATATCATGGAAAGCTCACATCAGACACATGAAAACAAAGATTTCTAAAAGTATTTCAACTATAAATAAAGTGAAGTTTTACCTTGATGAATGCTCTCCGCTCTTTGTACAACACGATGGTACTCCCATACTTCATGTATTGTGTTGAAATATGGGGAAACACTTATCAGTGCATAATTGATCCACTAGTTAAATTACAGAAACGAGCTGTGTGGATCATTCATAAGGTGGGATTTCAGGAACACACTCATAATCTGTTTTTCAACTCAAGGTTGCTTAAATTTACTGATCTAGTTACCTCCGTCAAGGAGGTTATGTAATCATGTCGGTTTCTTGGTTTGTTGGTCTGTTAGCAACATTACGGAAAAAGTAATGGACGGATTGCAATGAAACTTTGTGGACAGGTGGGTCTTGGGCTAACTGAGAATCCATTCAATTTTGGTGATGATCCGGATCACTGTCTGGATACAGGAATTTTTTAAAGGATTCTTTATCATTGAGCGATAGGGAGTCTTTGACATAGTTGAACATAACTCAACAATAAATGACAAGGGGGCTTAGCAAAAAATTACAGTGTCAGTTCTTCAATGACTCTAAGACATATCAGCTGCTGATCCAGATCACGAAGTATTCCAGATACCAGGATCCAGAACAGACAAAAACAGGGGGATTCCGGAGTGTCAGTCACTGTGAGGCAACACTTTGAGATATGAACAAGCAGCAAACAGCTTTCTCCCAGACACTGTTTGTGTTGGGGAGAAATACAATCTTTTTTGGTATATATGGTGTTCTTATTGTTGGTGACCAGTGGCGGCGCCAGAGTATTTTTTTTGGTGGGGCTGAGGCGGGGCTGACCCATATTGTGGCAGGGCTCCAAAAATGCCAGAGCTTCAATGTGAATGTATATTTAAAGTAAAACAACACCCCGGCTGCATCTAGATGCAGGGAGAACACGGTCGCTCCCTGGGTCCAGCCAACTTTCCTCGTTTGCCACACTTTTGTCCGTGTGAGGCTTCCGTAGCGCACGACACGAACTGTTATTCTGACCACGCACATCAAGCACAGCCGAGAGCCGGTCTTCCTTCTGAAAGTCGGCGATTTGTACGGCCTGCAGAAAAATCATGTACAACAGAACCACCGTTCTGACTGCGTTCCGTCTCCGGTCCGGAATCACCGCAGCACTGTCTGCGGTGCCTCTGCAGTCCGCTGGAGGAGGTCGCCAGATCGGTCACGAAACCCGTTTAACTCAACAGAAGGCAGCCCAAACCGCCATCTTAGTTGAAAATGCACGTTAAAACCATATTTGTATAATTAGGTTCAGGCTGGAATACAAACTCTGCCTCCTGACCCTTCAGTGTGTCTACGGTAGTGCAGCAGTGCACCGAAAAGAACTTCTCTCCCCACCCGACCAGACGCCTCCGCTCCGCCGACACAACCTGCTGAAGGTCCCAAACCAGGCTGCTCTGTGGGGGACAGGGCTTTTCAGGCTGCAGCACCCTGCCTGCCCACCTGAGGGCGCCACAGTCGGTGGACTCATTTAAATCTTGTATGAAAACGCTTTTATTTATGAAAGCTTTTGAATGATTTTACTTGTTCTCTGTTGTATTTATGATGTGTAAAAGTATGAGTGTTTTATTGATTTAGTCTGTATCTGTTACTTTTAATTGTCATTGTTGTTTTTAAACTCCACTGTAGCACTTTGAGATTTGTTTCACAAATGTAAAGTGCATGATAAATAAAATTCATTATTATTATTGTTATTATTATTGTTATTATTATTATTATTATTATTATTATTATTATTATTATTATTAATTAAAAAAACATGTCATACACACATAATCATTTCATCAACCTGTCCAACGTGTTCAATAAAGAAGCTTGATTTGGCAGAAACCCGCCCAATCTGGCAACACAGAGCTGCTCCGTTACATGAGCCGCAGTGGCGCTGTTGGATTTAAAACTTTTATTTTTTCTTGGTTGGCTTACGGTAGGGCTAATACAATTCTTGGTGGGGCTTTAGCCCAACCAAGCCCCACCCTGGCGCCGCCTACGTTGGTGACTGATTTGAGTTGTGGCGGAGGTCTGCGCTCTGAGTGCCAAATTCTAGTTAAATATAGTACCGTCATAGTTCTCTTTAAAGCATTTAACAAATCGTTGCCATCTAACTTACAACAATTGTTCATTCAAAGAGTAAATGCTCACAATCTGAGAGGTTATGGAAAATTTTTACAGCCTCGTGCCAAAAATAATCATAAAGGTTTTTGTGTGTCTGTATGTGGAGTGAAACTTTGGAACAATTTGAAAACCCAGCACAAGCAATGCCAGAATATTCACAGATTCAAATTATTATATAAAACATGGTCTGGTCGCAGTATAAAGAAAGCGGTTCTTAAATTTCTATCAGTATTTTGTTGTACTTGTGCTATTGTGTGCTTGTTTCTTTACTTTTGTTGGTACCATTGCTGGTATTCTGTCCATCACCCTTACTGGGACAGCTCTTTGTACCATTGTTGGTATGTAACCATTGTTGCAATGTATTTGTTGCACATGGTAACAAAAAATATTCCAACACTTCTGTCACACACTTGCCTAGTATTTATCTGTTTATGTACTTGATGTTGTTTTGTTTGTTATATTATAGAAATAAACAGGAAGTGACTTTGAAATTATGTCTATAATTTATGTAATGGGGTGGGATTGAATAAGTTCGCTCCTTCCTGCTCCCTTTCAGGCCCTTCATATGGGCTATGTAAGCACATTACCTGTCCAGGTACGGTTGTGTAAATGATTCCTGCATTGAAATCATGCTGTTTGTAAGTCATTGCCTGAAATAAACTATTAACTAACAACTAATGCAAAACAGCTGACAGCACTGGTGCTAATGTAGCTGAAAGAGCTAATGCTAATGTAGCTGACACCACTAGCGCTGATGTAACTGACAATGCTAATGCTACTGTAGCTGACAGTGTAAATACTAATGTCACAGACACAGCTAATGCTAATGCTAACATGGCAGCTAATGCCTGCTGGCATGTTAGCTTCACATGCTAAGAGTACATCTGTGTGACACTCATGTCAATGTAAAAGCTGAACTTCCTGCTGATGCTGATCCTGAGGTTCTCTTCCAGTTCCTATCGTCACCTGCCCCCCCCCCCCCCAGCCCCATGTCACCCCGGGGACCTACTTGGAGGGGGGACAGCCAGGTGCCGGCAGGGCGTGGCGGAGCTCTGGGGAGCCGTGGCGCCGGGCGGCGGTCGAGGGCGGAGCGGAGGAAAGAGGGGGGTGTGGGGGCGGGAGGAGAGGGGGGGCGGGGTGGAGGACGGGGGCTTGAGGCGGAGGGACGGAGGTATGGCGAGCGCCCCCGGGGGGGGAGGCCTCAGGGTGAGGCTCTGGAGCTGCAAAGAAGGAGACAGAGTTAGAGTCAAGCCCCGCCCACTCCAGCAAGCAGTTGTCCAATCACAGCAAGGCTCCGGTCACCAGGAGATTAATCCACCAGAGACGGTTTCCAAAGAGACGGAAGAGCCGAGAGACGAGCGGAGAACAAACCAGAGACAGCATCACGGCCAGAATCTTAATCCTCTAACACCAGATTATAGAGCATCTTCCTCCTCTAACATCGGACTATAGAGCATCTTCCTCCTCTGACACCAGATTATAGAGCATCTTCCTCCTCTGACACCAGATTATAGAGCATCTTCCTCCTCTGACACCAGATTATAGAGCAACTTCCTCCTCTGACATAAGATTATAGAGCATCTTCCTCCTCTGACATCGGACTATAGAGCATCTTCCTCCTCTGACACCAGATTATAGAGCATCTTCCTCCTCTGACATCGGACTATAGAGCATCTTCCTCCTCTGACACCAGATTATAGAGCATCTTCCTCCTCTGACATCGGACTATAGAGCATCTTCCTCCTCTGACACCAGATTATAGAGCATCTTCCTCCTCTGACACCAGATTATAGAGCATCTTCCTCCTCTAACATAAGATTATAGAGCATCTTCCTCCTCTGACATCGGACTATAGAGCATCTTCCTCCTCTGACACCAGATTATAGAGCATCTTCCTCCTCTGACATCGGACTATAGAGCATCTTCCTCCTCTGACACCAGATTATAGAGCCTCTTCCTCCTCTGACACCAGATTATAGAGCATCTTCCTCCTCTAACATCAGATTATAGAGCATCTTCCTCCTCTAACATAAGATTATAGAGCATCTTCCTACTCTGACACCAGATAATAGAGCATCTTCCTCCTCTAACATCAGATTATAGAGCATCTTCCTCCTCTGACACCAGATTATAGAGCATCTTCCTCCTCTGACATCAGATTATAGAGCATCTTCCTCCTCTAACATCAGATTATAGAGCATCTTCCTCCTCTAACATCAGATTATAGAGCATCTTCCTCCTCTAACATAAGATTATAGAGCATCTTCCTCCTCTGACACCAGATTATAGAGCATCTTCCTCCTCTAACATCAGATTATAGAGCATCTTCCTCCTCTGACGTCAGATTATAGAGCATCTTCCTCCTCTAACATCAGATTATAGAGCATCTTCCTCCTCTAACATAAGATTATAGAGCATCTTCCTCCTCTGACACCAGATTATAGAGCATCTTCCTCCTCTGACACCAGATTATAGAGCATCTTCCTCCTCTAACATCAGATTATAGAGCATCTTCCTCCTCTAACATCAGATTATAGAGCATCTTCCTCCTCTAACATAAGATTATAGAGCATCTTCCTCCTCTGACACCAGATTATAGAGCATCTTCCTCCTCTAACATCAGATTATAGAGCATCTTCCTCCTCTGACGTCAGATTATAGAGCATCTTCCTCCTCTAACATCAGATTATAGAGCATCTTCCTCCTCTAACATAAGATTATAGAGCATCTTCCTCCTCTGACACCAGATTATAGAGCATCTTCCTCCTCTGACACCAGATTATAGAGCATCTTCCTCCTCTGACACCAGATTATAGAGCATCTTCCTCCTCTAACATCAGATTATAGAGCATCTTCCTCCTCTGACATCGGACTATAGAGCATCTTCCTCCTCTGACGTCAGATTATAGAATATCTTCCTGGGATTGACCCACGCAGTGCTGACAGCTCAGGAAATGTATCTTTTTAACATGAACCTCTGACACCTTGCAGATTATCTCTGTTTATTCATCTCAGATGTGTAGAAGTGGAAGAAGAAGAAGAGGAGGAGGAGGAGGAGGAGGAGGAGGAGGAGGAGGAGTCTCACCTTAGCAGAGGTGGGATTAGAGGAAGGAGAGGAGGAGGAAGAGGACTGCGTGGGTCTCATAGCAGATGTCAGAATCAACTGCAGAGGAAGAAGAAGAGGAAGGGGAGAAGGAAGGGGGGAAGGAGGAAGAGGAAGGGGAGGAAGAGGAAGGGGAGGAAGAGGAAGGGGAGGAGGAAGAGGAGCAGTTTTCAGATTTTTCTCCTGAAGTTAAATGATAATAAATTCATTTTGCAGATTGCAGGATTCATGTCTCCTAGCTTATCGTTCATGTGTTGAACTGCTATTTTTCTGTTTCCATGTGTGTGTGTGTGTGTGTGTGTGTGTGTGGTGTGTGTGTGTGTGTGTGTGTCTGTGTGTGTGTGTGTGTGTGTGTGTGTGTGTGCTTGTGTGTGTGTGTTTGTGTGTACCATCTGAGCTCGGAGCAGCACCTGGTCCTGTCCAGACCCTCGGAGACTTTTCCCCAGCAGCAGTGTCTGCTGGGAGACTCTCTGTCTGACAGGTGAAGAGCTCTGATTGGCTCGTCCCAGAGCAGGTGACCCGGAGGGGAGGGGCTGTGATCCCTGAAACAGGAGGGGGGGGGAGGTTAACCAACCCACACCACGTTCAGACGAGGAGAACAATACACTCTAAACATTGACAATGGAGAACACAGAGACTCCATCTGAATCCATGAGGCTTCACCAAGTGTCATGAAGCTTCATGAGACTCCATCTGAATCCATGAGGCTTCACCAAGTGTCATGAAGCTTCATGAGACTCGGGGAGACTCGGGGAGACTCGGGGAGACTCGGGGAGACTCCGGGAGACTCCGGGAGACTCCGGGAGACTCCGGGAGACTCGGTCTGCTCTCATCACGTTCCGTGGGGAACCTGAGGCTACTGACTGACTTTTGTTATGAAGGCGAGACCTGAGGGCGCCGTCCTACCTGGCGGCCGGGGGGGCTGGCCGGAGTGTGGAAGGGCGTGATGGGCGTGGAGGTGGGCGTGGTCCCGGTCCTCGTGCTCCCATTGGTCAGACCGGAGGAGGTCTTGGTGTGTGTTGGAGCAGAGGAAGAAGAGAGGGAGGAGGCGGCGGCGGCTGTGACGGAGGAGGAGGAGGAGGACGGCTGTGTGGGGGGAGGGGCTTTAGGAGAGGGCAGGAGGGGGCGGGAGTACGTCCTGAGGGCGGGGGCGGCGTTGGAGGTGAGTTTTGGGGGGGCGGGCACGAGGACGTGGGGGGGCGCCGCTGCCGCCTTGGGAGCGTGAGCCACAGAGACAGAGGGGGCGGGGGTGAGGGGCGGGGGCGGGGACGACGTGGTGGGGGTCGGCGTGGGAGCGGGGGAGTCCAGGAGCATGGGGTTAGGGGTCAGGCGGGGGGGCGTGGGGGTCGTGGGGGTCGTAGGGGTCGTGGGCGTCGCCGGGTCGGAGGCGGTGCTTCCATTGGTGGACTCGCCATGTTCTGACTGGCTCTGCTGGACCAGGTCCTGGTCCATCATTCAAGACTGAAACACACTGGGGGGCAGAGGGGGGCAGAGGGGGGGCAGAGGGGGGCAGAGGGGGGGCAGAGGGGGGGCAGAGGGGGGGTAGTTAACATTGATATTCTGTACGTTATCTGCTATCAAGACCTGTTTGAAATGAACCACCTGTTTTTAAAGCAAATCTCAAGTCAAGAAGAACCTGAACCAGAACCAAGATGAGACCGAACGGTCCGGGTACTGAGGAGAACTGAGGAGAACGGTCCGGGTACTGAGGAGAACGGTCCGGGACAGGGTACTAAGGCTGAATCCCATTTCACCCCTTAGCCCTTCCCCTTGGCCCTTCCCCTTAGCCCTCTCCCTATGAAACGGAGTGCTAAGGGGTAGGGGAGAAAGTCAACCCCTCCAAATTGGGACACCCCTCCGACAATCGCGTACGTCATCAGTAGTCGCCGCTGCCGATGACGTAGGCAGATGCGACAATTATTTGCCGAAGAAGAATATTTTTCTTACATTTTAAAACTTTATTAATTGAAAAAATACTGACATTTATGAACTTCTTTCGTTGCGGACGCCGCCATCTTGCCGATCTTGTAAGGCTTTCTGAGAAATCTGTCATCCAGTGGCGGCAGGTGGCGAGGGGCGCTTGTTTTGTTCGCTTGGACCGTCAGTGGCGGGTGGGGTTAGTTCACTTCTGCATTGGCGGGGGCGCTCGTTTCCCACCCGTGCATTCCAGCGGGCGGTGTTGAAGAAACTAGTTTATTGAAAATAATCGTCTATCTGTTGTGTTTGGAATGCGCGGGTGTGGAAACGATCACTCCCGTCAATGCGGAAGTGAATTAACCCCGCCCGCCAGGCATGATCTAGGCTAAAAGAACAAGCGCCCCTCACCATCGGCCGATACCCCTCCGTTTGGAGTGTGCCTCTCGAGAATCTCCTTTTGGAGGGGTGACTGGCCCTCTTTCTTGGCCCTACCCCTCCGTCATAATGACAATTGGGACACTCCTACCCCTCCACGTGAACGCGCAAAACGAGGGGAAGGGCCAAGGGGAAGGGCTAAGGGGTGAAATGGGATTCAGCCTAATAGTGAAAAGCAGGAGAACCAGGACCAGAACCAGGAGTCCAGGAGAACCTGGACCAGGACCGGGAGCCGGAGTGCTTCCAGCGGTTCTGAGCATCACTGTCGTCTGAACCCCCCAAAACATCACAGGTTTGAAGTTTTCACTGGAGTTCGTTGCCATGGTAACAAGAACTGAAGTTCTGAATCTCGTCCTGCTGGCTGCTTGAGAACCGGCAGGACGGACGGCGTTCGCCGTGAGACGGAACAGAACATGACTTGATCTGGAACGAAGAGAACGTCCGAGAACCCAGAGAGAACAAACTCCTGGATGCAGAGAAGGACCAGACCAGAACCTCTGCTCCCCTCCTCACACCTGGAGAACATCTGTGAACATCTTGGTGGAAGATCTTGTGGAGAGAAGTGGTGTGTGTGTGTGTGTGTGTGTGTGTGTGTGTGTGTGTGTGGTCACTGATCAATCAGTGAGAACTGACCAGGGGTGACGTCAGAGCCTTTCTGCTGCTCAGTCGTTCAACACGTGCGCACTGTAACCTCCACCGTGCACACGCACGCGACCTGACAGCTCATGACGCACCCGGACCTGATCCCCCCCCCCGGTCCGGCCCCGCCCCCCGGCCCGGGCCCCCCCAGCCTACCTGCGCAGCTCGGCGGGGTCCTGCAGCCTCCTCCCGCGGAGCTCCATCCGACAGCGGGCGCGTGTGTCCGCCGCGCGCGTGCGTGCGAGCCGGTCCGGGCTGCTTCCGCGGGCTCGACGGGCTGAAATGGGCGTGAGAGCAGCTGGTCTTCCTCTGGGGGGGCAGGACCCCCTCCTCACCCCCTTCCCTCCGACGGCCCGGGCCCAGGAGATCCGGCACGGCCCCGGTGGGTCTGGAGCTGGTCCGGCAGGTCTGGCACGGCCCCGGTAGGTCTGGAACGGGTCCGGTAGTTCCGGTGCGGTCCCGGTGGGTCTGGCACGGCCCCGGTAGGTCTGGAACGGGTCCGGTCGTTCCGGTGCGGCCCCGGTAGGTCTGGACCGGGCCTGAGCGGGATGAGCATGGGTTTGTTGTGTGTCGCACTTGCTTTTTTTTTTTTTTTTTCGTCAGGGTTTCATTCCGTTCCGGGTTTGCGCTCCGTGAACCCGCGGGGCCGCGCCGGAGCGCTCGTGCGCGGCCGGGCCGCTCCGCTCCGCCACCTCACCTGCCGGCTCCGCGGCGGGATCGAGGCCGGCCGGGGGCCGCCGTGTCGCGGCTGTGAGGGTCTGCAGGGTCCGGGGCCGGGTCCCGGTCTGGGTCTGGGTCCGCGGCCGCGGCAGAGCGCTGGGAGGCGGACAGCAGAGAGAGACAGCACCACGCCGAGCTCCGGAGGACCGACGGGCTCCGGCACGCGCGGCGGCTGCAGCGGGCACGCGGCGCACGCACGCTGACAGCACGCACAACACCTGACAGAGCGACGGTGGGGGCGCCGGGGGGGGGGGGGGGGCTCAGCTGCTTCACGGTCAAACAGTTAAAACAGGCAAAGTTTCTGATTTTAAAACATTTTAGTTGCTTTTCTCATTTGATTCAGTGGATTCACTGATTATTATATTGTTATTATTATTGTTATTATTATTATTATTATTATTATTAACATTCAGTATTGTGAAGTAATTTCAGCAGAACATGGAATCTGTATGTTTTTGTACCAATAAAGTTATTTTGAAAAACTCATTCAATAAATCTTTATTCATATCTTTGTCACAGACACGCAGAACCGAACAGGAAGTGGAAGAAATGAAGGTTTGAAGGAAATAAAGTCAGAAAAAGCCTGAAAAAACTAGAAAATGAAAGACTGGAAAAAACGGGATAAATAATTAAAACAAATGAAGGAATATTAAATTATGTCTGGAGGAAGGGGTATCAGGATGGAGGGGTGGGGTATCAGGATGGAGGGTGGGGTATCAGGATGGAGGGGTGGGGTAACATGACAGAGGGTGGGGTATCAGGATGGAGGGGTGGGGTATCAGGACAGAGGGTGGGGTATCAGGATGGAGGGTGGGGTATCAGGATGGAGGGGTGGGGTATCAGGACAGAGGGTGGGGTATCAGGATGGAGGGGTGGGGTATCAGGATGGAGGGTGGGGTATCAGGATGGAGGGGTGGGGTATCAGGACAGAGGGTGGGGTATCAGGATGGAGGGGTGGGGTATCAGGATGGAGGGTGGGGTAACAGGACAGAGGGTGGGGTATCAGGACAGAGGGGGGGGTATCAGGATGGAGGGGTGGGGTATCAGGATGGAGGGGTGGGGCACCGGGATGGAGGGGCGGGGCTTCACGGTGAAGGGGCGGGGCCTCCTCGTGTTTCCTGTGGTGCAGTCAGTGTTGGTAATGGGCCATTTTCACAGCTCCACTACTTCCTGAAAATAGCTGTGCACATTCATTTCCTGTCTTGCATTATTGGCCAAAATGATTAATCCAGGTGTGTCTTGTTGCAGCAGTCTAAACCAGACACACCTGGATTAATCAGTTTGGCCAAAAATGCAAGACAGGAAATGAATGTGCACAGCTATTTTCAGGAAGTAGTGAAGCTGTGAAAATACCCCATTTGTTGAGACTCTGGTCTGAATGACAGGAAGAGCTGCTCTTTCAGAATAAAACCGCTGACCTGCCCAGTTGGAAACTAGTGAATTAAAATTAAAAAGAGAAAGATAATATTTTCACCTGAACTCAGCCATGGACATCTGAACGGGTTAGAGCTGAAGCCACCTCTATTTTTAAACCTATTTGAATTTATGTGAATTCAGCTTTTATTTAGAAAGTCTAACCGGAAGCCGTGCGCGTTCCCGTTTCGCGTGACGCTGTTGTTGTTTGGTTCCAGCTCCATAGCAACCGGATCAAAGGGGCCGACAAGTTCCAGATTTCAGAACCTTCTTCACCGGAGCAGAAAATGATCCGAACCGGAAGCAGAACCCCGGGAAACGACAAATAAAATGCCCGCGGCAAAGGTTCTGGAACCGGAACCGGCTCAGGGTCCGAGGAAAGCCCCGGAGAGGGTCCGGACACAGAGGACCGGACCCGAGAGACACAAACCGGAGCGAACCGGACCAGCAAGAGCCAGACCGGAGCGGACCAGACCTGAAAGAGCCGGACCGGAGAGAACAAGACCGGAGCGGACCGGAGCGGGAAGAGGCAGACCGGAGCGGACCAGTAGGGAGAGAGCCAGACCGGAGCGACCCGGACCAGAAAGAGCCAGACCGGAGCGAACCGGACCGGAGAGAGCCAGACCGGAGCGGGTCAACGGGGACGCGCAGCTCAGAGTCCCCGCTGTGCGTAACGGACGCACGAGGAGCTGTCCCCGGGATCAGGACCGGGACCTGGACCTGGGCCAGGGCCGCGCCGCCTCCTCCCGCAGGGACCGGGAGGTACCGGGACCGACCAGGAGGACCCGGTCCTCCTCCGCCGTAGCTTCCAGACCCCCCGGGAAGAGAACCGGACCCGAACCGGCGCAGAGGGAGCTGCGGAGGGGGGTCAGGACGGAGGACAGGTGGGTCAGACCCAGAGAACCGGATCAGTCACGAGAACAGATCGATCAGATCGATCAGAGATCAAGAATCAGTCCGAGTAACCAGTAAACCAGGACAGCCTCAGACAACAACCAGGACCCTTCATGGATCGCTGAGCGGCCAGGCTCAGGGACCAACGCCTGGTGAGTCCAGGTCAAAGGTCAGAGCGAGGTCCTCCTGCTCCTGTCAGGTTATTGATCAGCTGATTGAGGCGTTTAGAGATGCTGGTTAACTAGTTAAAATAACCAGCATGTCTCAGTTATCACAACTAGTAGACTGGTGAGAAACAGAATCAGCCGGAGGAAACCAGTGAACGGATGTAGACCAGCAGTGTGTAGACTAGGAGCTGGACCTGATTTTGGCCCTGCTCCTGGTTCTGTTCCTGGTTCTGCTTCTGGTTCTGGTTCTGGCCCTGCCCCTGCAGGGTTCTGTTGGCTCAGGCTCCATCTGATCCAGACCATCTGGTCCAGTTAATCCAGAGAGGATCAACAAGCAGCGCTGCCAAGCTGCAGCGTTAAACCAGCAACCCTGCAGCAGCAGCGGCTCACACTGCTGGCAGACTGTGTTCAGGGTGTTCAGACTGTTCAGGGTGTTCAGACTGTTGTCAGACTGTTCAGGGCGTTCAGACTGTTGTCAGACTGTTCAGGGTGTTCAGACTGTTGTCAGACTGTTCAGGGTGTTCAGACTGTTGCCAGACCGTTTTCAGACTGTGTTCAGACTGATGTCAGACTGTTCAGGGTGTTCAGACTGTCTTCTTGTGTTTCAGTCACAAAGCGTTCACCGTCTTTCCTCCGAACCCAAAGAAGAGGAGAGACATCCAGAGGAGTGAGTGTTTCCACTGCCGTCTCTGACAGACACACCGTCTCTGACGGACACACCGTCTCTGACGGACACACCGTCTCTGGCTGTTGTTGCTGTGGCCTGACGTCTGATTGGCTGTGCAGAGGCGGAGGCGGAGCTCGCAGCGCTGGAGGACCTGCGGCTGAGCAGAGCCTTGTCCTACGTGTCCATCAGCCCCAGCAGCGTCGGTGAGGCGTTCAGGGACCCGCTGTGTCTGTCTCTGCGGCTGTCATTGGTCTCACCGTCCGGTTGTGTGTGTGTGTGTGTGTGTGTGTGTGTGTGCAGGCGGCTGCCTGACCCTGCAGCAGGTGCGGCTGCGGCAGCAGCAGGAGATGCTGCAGGCCCGGAGGACGCTGAACCCGGTGGGAGTCCTGACTGGACTGACCGTCTCCTGAGAGGTCACGTCCTGCCCTCTGACCTCTGACCTCTGTGTGGCTCCAGGTAAAGAAGCAGCTGCTGATGGTGAGCAGCTGAGGCTCCAGAGGGTCTCGCTCCGTCCAGGCCAGTTCCTGGACCACTGGGATCCACTGGATTCCAAACGAAGTCCTGCTGGAGGAGAAGCAGCGCCGGACTGCTGCACCTCCTCCTCCACCTTCATCATCCTCCACCCTCACCATCCTCCTCCTCCTCCTCCACCAGCAGCAGCTCCATCACCTCCTCCTGTAGTTCTCATGTTGGTCCACTAGCTGCTAGCTGTTGTGTGTGGTTCTGTCCTGGTTCTGGTCTTCAGGTCTTGATGGTTCCTGATGTTCTGGTTTGGTTCTAACAGAGACAATAAAAGTGGTTCTCCACCTGCAGGCGGACGGAGGCTGGACTTGTCTTTCTTTACTTTTTTCTAAATTAAAGAATCTTTTCTACATGACCTTCAGCAGCAGCAGCAGAGCCACGCAGCGCCCCCTGCTGGCTGTTCGTCACCGTGACGACGCCCAGTGGACGGGGACGCTGGACCGTCCCTCCAGTCCACATGCCAGATCCTGCTGCTGGTCTGAGCCAAAGCTGCAGACCGGTCCCAACCAGGACCCCCGAGACCAGAGGACCGAACCCCATCACACCTGATGGGACCGACACCCAGACCGGTACGGGACCGCCCCCCCAGACAGAGAGACCTGATCCGCCTCCTCAGCTGGTCTCGCTGTTTTAAAGACTCCAACTGAAACTGACGAGGAAAACTGAAGAAACTGAAGACTTTCTTGATCTGGAGCGGAACAGCAAGAAGATGAAACCTGCTGGAGACCAGAGACTGTACTGTAATCCACTGTAATCTACAGTAATCTACTGTAATCCACTGTAATCTACTCTTCATCTTTAATTTGGATTCAACATGAAGCTTCTGGACTGAAGGTAAATCATCGAACACAAAAAGTTTGATGTGAGGACAAAAGTTAGGATCAGAGAATTCAGACCCCCCCCCCCCTCCCGCGCACTCAGATCGCCCCCCTCAGACCGCCCCCCCTCAGGCCGGTCCCCTCAGACCGGCCCCCCTCAGACCGCCCCCCCTCAGACCGGTCCCCTCAGACCGGCCCCCCGCCCCCCACGGTCACTCCTCGGCCCGGCCCTCGCCGCCCCCCTTGGGCTCGGTCCTGTCGGGGTCCCACTCCAGCAGGACGCTCCTCCTCTTCAGGCCGTCCAGCAGGCGGCGCCGCTCCTCGGTGCCGGCGGTCCAGCGCCGCGCCGCCAGCCGGGCCAGCGCCGGCATCTCGGGCAGGGCGGCGAGCAACGGCGCCAGCCAGGCCGAGCACGGCGCCCAGGTCGAAGGTCGCAGGCTGACGTCCAGGTCCTCCAGCGAGCCCAGACCCCCTGCCGAGAAGACGGCGGCCCAGCCGGCGCCGCCCGGCGCGCCGTTATAGGACAGGTCCAGCAGGCGCAGCGACGACAGGCAGCCGCGCCGGCACGCCACCGCTGGAAGGACGGGGGGACGAGGGTTAGCCAGAGACAGAGAGACAGAGGGTGTGTGTGTGTGTGTGTGTGTGTGTGTGTGTGTGTGTGTGTGTGTGTGTGGTGTGTGTGTGTGTGTGTGTGTGTGTGTGTGTGTGTGTGTGTGTGGGCTACCCAGGTGCTGCAGGTCATCGGTGCTCAGGTCACAGCTGCTGAGGCGGAGCTCCAGCAGGACGGACGGCTGCAGAGCGTCCAGCAGCAGCGGCAGCCGTCCCCCAACCACCTTGTTCCAGGACAGGTCCAGCGCCAGGAGGGATGGGACGACCAGGGCTGGGGGGGGAGAGAGAGAGGGAGAGAGAGAGAGAAAGAGAGAGAAAGGGAGAGAGAGGGAGAGAGAGGGAGAGAGACCCAGCAGCAGGAGGCTTGAACCTCAACTTCCTAATTGAGAGACGACCATCAACCGAGCCAGGAGTGTGTGTGTGTGTCCGTGTGTTTGTGCCTGTGTGCGTGCGAGTGTGTGTGTGCATGTTTGTGCATGTGTGTGTGTGTGTGTGTGTGTGTGTGTGTGTGTGTGTGTGTGTGTGTGCGCGCGCGCGTGCGTGTGTGTGTGTTATTATTTTCCCACTGGTCAAAAACCCCGTTTAAACCCGCTAACAATCGGCTCCTCACGGCAGTGGGAAAGGGTTTACCCGGGATTTCAACCCGGCAATCGACCCGGGAATGTACCGGGTCAGCTTTCTACCGGCTTTTAGTGGGAGGGACACCTCCAGGAACTGACATGATGACGTCGACGCAGCGCGGCTACGTTAGCGCGCTAGTTGTTGTTTCTTGGCCCCGGCGCGAGATTTCTTCAGGATGACCAGCACTGGCAGGACAGCGAGACCAGAGAGCTCTGGATCCGTGGGGAAGAGGAGATTCGTCTACAGGTAACAGGGAGGGTGTCGGGCGACAGTAGCTCAGATAGTAGAGCGGGTCGTCTCAAAACCGGAAGGTTGGCGGTTCAAGCCCCGCTCCCGCAGGCATAAAACTGTCATTGTGCCCTTAAGCACAACCTTGGTTAAGTGTGAGAGTGACTGGTCGGAGGGGCCGATGGTGCAGATTAGCTTATTGGCAGCCTCGCTTCCGTCAGTCTGCCCCAGGGCAGCTGTGGCTACAGTCGTAGCTTACCACCACCCAGTGTGGAGAGAATGGGTGAATGTGATACTGCAGTGCGCTTTGGGCTCTGCTAATGCAGATGGAAACGGTCTATGCATTACCATTGTTGACTTTCGTTTTGCTCCACCGCGCTGATGATGTCATCAGCGTGGGACACCATCAGGGCGGGAAAACACAGCGACGCGGCTCGCCAGCAGGCGGTGAGACGCGGGTCTGCAGGTGGAGGGGGAGGAGTCTAAAAAGCCGATTGTTAGCGGGTCGAAGACACGGGTCAACCTGCTAGTTGCAGTGGGAAAGGGGTATATGTGTGTGTGTGTGTGTGTGTGTGTGTGTGTGTACGTACTCAGGGCGGTGAAGGACTCCTCGTTCAGGCTGCAGTTGTTGAGCGGCAGACGCCTCATCTGTTCCAGCGTGAGGGCGGAGACTAGCGGGTTGACCACGCCCCCTGCCTCCTGATTGGACGAGACGTCGAGCTCAGAGAGCGCGCTCAGAGCGGGCAGCACCTGGACTGGAGGGGGCGGAGCCATCAGGCACGTGCTGCAGCGCGCGCGTGTGTGTGTGTGTGTGTGTGTGTGTGTGTGTGTGTGTGTGTGTGTGTGTGTGTGTGTGTGTGTGTGCGTGTCTCACTCAGGGCCTGCAGGTCGTCCTGCGTCAGGCTGCACAGGTGCAGGTCCAGGCTCTCCAGGTGTGAGAGGAGGGCCAGGTGGCTGGTGAGCGTGCCCAGCGCTCCAGTCAGGCGCTTGTTGCGGGACAGGTCCAGCTCCCGCAAGAGGGGGACGCCGCGCAGCGCCCCACCTGCAGGGGGCGGCACGGAGGTCAGCACAGCAGCCCTCCCAGTGGGCGGGGCCTGTGCGGAGGGGGCGGAGTCTCCGTACCCAGAGCCGGGAGCTGCTCGCCGCTCAGACCGCAGTCCTGCAGGCGCAGCACCTCCAGGGCGGCGCTGTGGGCCAGGACTGAGCACAGCTCCCTCAGCGGGTCCGGGCTCGATTCCGTGGCCAGCTGGGGGTTACAGGACACGTCCAGCAGGGACAGTCTGGGCAGGGAGGTCAGGGTCCGTCCTGAAAGACACGGAACCAAGAACCTGGAGGCGATCGCCTGGAACCACTAGGACCTTCAGCCCCGATCCCACGGCACAGAACAGAATGGTCCAGAACGGAACGGTATGGAACAGAATGTAACGGCACAGAAACACGGAGCTCTACTACAACTGTTGTCCTCCGTCAGTCTCTGGTGGCAGTGAGAGGTAGAGAGAGAGCAGCTTGGACCTGATATCACGGACAGTGAGTTATTACAAGCAACCTAAGAAAGCAGAGGGTATCGATGGACAGGCCGCTGAACAGTGATGGGCAGTAGAGCGCTACAAGTAGCGGCGCTCGTAGCTTTAGTTACATTTTTCAGTAGCGAGGCGGCAGCGCCACTCCATTTGAGTCAAGCAGCTCTTTCTGTAACTAAGCTATTTTTAGAGGCAGCAGCGACGGACGCTACACGCTACTGTCGTGTCGAGTGAGAAGAAGTCGGCTGAATAAAGTTTTGTGTGTGTGTGTGTGTGTGGGGGGGTCTACGGTGATTGGTTGGTTTGTATATGACGACTATGGCGACTCACAGTTGGGTAATGTTACCCAATCAGAGGCAAGATAAGGCGGGTCATGCTACTCCAACCAGGAAGCAGAGTCCGACACTCATACCAAACGCACATGTGACGACGAGTGAAGACAAAACAAGCAAAAGGGACGGAAGAACAACCGGATAATGGCAGAGGCAGAAAGCACTTGTCCCTCTGACAGGAGGCTTGTTGAACTGTTTGCAGCTTGTTCTTTAATAAACAATCAAACTGCGTATTTTTAACCACCTATTTGTTTGGTTGTAAAAAAAAAAGGAGTGGGACTGTAGCCAGCTACTTCTGCACTGTAGCTTGTAGCTTAACTTGCTACATTTCGCTGGGTTAGCTTTTGCTGTAGTGAAGCTATATTTTATCAAGATTAACTTGTAGCTTAACTTACTACATTTTCCAAGTAGCTTGCCCATCACTACCGCTGAAGTACTTAAAGCACTTGACCAAGAAGTAACGGATGTTCTGATACATCTCTGTAAGGATTTATACAAGGAAGGCATCTGGCTGGAGGATTTTCTAAGTATCATCGTGCCTATCCAAAAGAAGGCAAATTCCCAAAAATGTGAGGACTACAGGACTATAAGTCTGATATCCCATGCGTCAAAGATTCCGCTTCAAGTATTGAAGAACAGACTTCAAGGCCAAACAGAAAAGTACATTGGACGAGACCAGTCCGGTTTCTGAAAAGGAAAAGCCTCAAGAGAAGCAATTGAGGTGCTACGAATTATGTGTGAACGTAGCATGGAGCATGATCAAGAAGTATTTGTATGTTATGTTGACTATGAAAAAACTTTTGATCAAGTGGATTGGGTTAGCCTCTCAGATATTTTGAAGACCTTAGGATTCGACTGGAGAGACAATAAAGCTAATCGCAGCACTATACATGGGACAGACCGCAAACGTAAGGACTGACCAGAGAACAACTGGACCATGTATTATCGGAAGAGGAGTGTGCCACGGTTGTTTGCTATCACCTCTGCTTTTCAACATTTACGCAGAATCAATCATGAGACAAGGAATGGAAGAGGTGGCAGAAGGTGTGAAAGTAAATGGACACTTGATTCAGGCGATAAGATTTGCTGATGACCAGGCGATTACAGCAAGCACAGAAGAAGGACTGCAGACCATCACGACGAGCCTCAGTGAAGTTGGAGGAAAGTACAAAATGAGAATAAATCAAAACAAGAGCAAACTGATGACGGTCAGTAGAAGACAGGGAGGGGAAATGAGAATTACCATCAACGGAAGCGCACTCGAACAAGTCAAGCAGTTAAAGCATCTAGGAAGTCTTTATTGCAGAAGATGGACGCAGCACGAGAGAGGTTAAAACTAGAATAGTGATGGCAAAAGAGGCATTCAATAGACACAAGATCCTGCTGATCAGAAACTTTGACAAGAGCCTAAAGAAAAGGATAGTCAAGATCTTAGTTTGAAGTGTGTTGACGTATGGATCCGAAACTTGGACACTGAGGAAGGCATAAATGAAGACGCTGGAAGGTTGTCAGATGTGGATGTGGAAAAGGATGGAGAGGATCAGAGTAACGAATGAAGAAGTGTTGAGCAGAGTTAATGAACAACGAAGGCTAAGGCCCAATCCCATTTCTCTTTCTAGCCCTCCCCCTTAGCCCGACCTCTTGCCCCTACCCCTTTGAAACGGAGTGCTAAGGGGTAGGGCCAAAAGTAAACCCCTCCAAATTGGGACAACCCTTCGACAATCGCGTACGTCATCAGTAGTCGCCGCTGCCGATGACGTAGGCAGATGCTACAACTGTTTGCCGAAGAAGAATGTTTATCTTACATTTCAAAACTTTATTGACAAAATACTTACATTTATGAACTTCTTTTGTTGCGGACGCCACCATCTTGCTGATCTTGGAAGACTTTCTGGTAAATCTGTGGCCGGTGGCAAGGGGCGGCGGCGGGAGCACTTGTTTTGGCCGCCTACACCGCGACTGGGCGGCGTTAGTTCACTTCTGCATTGGTGGTGGCGCTCGTTCCCACACCCGTGCATTCCAGGCGGGCAGAGTTGAAGAAACCAATTTATTGAAAACAATCGTCTATCTGTTGTGTTTGGAATGCGCGGGTGTGGGAACGCGTGCCAATGCAGAAGTGAACTAAAGCCGCCCACAAGTCACGGTGTAGGCAGACAAAACAAGCGCTCCTGCCGCCGCCCCTCGCCATCGGCCGCCATCGGATCATACCCCTCCGTTTGGAGTGTACCTCGGGAGAATCTCCATTTGGAGGGGTGAATAGCCCTCCCCCTTACCCCTACCCCTCCATCATAATGACAATCAGGACACTCCTACCCCTCCATGTGAACACGCAAAACGGAGAGGTAGGGCCAAGGGGGAGGGCTAAGGGGTGAAATGGGATTCTGCCTAATTCAGTCCATCTGGAGGAGGAAGGCGAGATGGATTGGGCACATCCTGAGAAGTGAAGGGCTGCTGTGCGATACCATTGAAGGAAGATTCGAAGGAAAAAGACCAAGGGGCAGGAAGAGAGCCATGGTGCTGGACGACATACAACAAGGTCGGAGCTACCAACAAATGAAGAGCATGGCGCAGAGGAGATACGACTGAAGAGTACTGACTGATGCCGGACCTGTCGCATGACAGACCACTCAAGAGAGAGTCTCTGGTGGTCCTGGTCCTTCAGTCTTATCTGAGAACCAGGAACCACGTAGCAACATTTAAAAAAGCAAAAACCAGTAAACAAGGGAAACAACGGAGAAGCTGCTGAAACATGGCGGCTCGCAGGGTTTCCCTCAGTGCTTCATAGGCCTGGCAGGCCACCAGGCTGTTCTTGCAAACATGATCAAACCCCCCCCCCCCCCCCCCCCCCCCCCCCCGCCAGGCGAAGCGTCGCTGGTTTATTTATTGTAAATGTGTTTTTTTATGCATCAAAACAGTGATACCAAAAGCGGTCCATATAACAGTAACACTGCGCCCTCTGCTGGACTGAAGGAGGTACTGCTGGACTTCTGCACTGCTGTGAACTCCATATAAACAACAAATACTTAAAGAACATAAGAATATTAATAACTGTAAGCAATCTAATAATTTTTCAGTAATTTTTCTTTAGTTTTTAATTCAAAAAGTGGATGAGGTCACACAGTCCAGCAGAGACCTCTTCAGCCTCTGAGTTCCCTGTTTTTACACCTTGATCATGTTTGCAATTTTTTATTTTTGTAAATTTATTTTACCTTTAAATGTGAACAGCAATGGCTTGTTTTAAGATTCACTGGGATTTAATTTAGGTGAAAACATTTGATATTTATTTTAATGTTATTTTTTGTGTTAGTTAAAACTTTATTTTAAGATTGTGGCTTTCTGTAAGACTCTGCATTTAAGTAATGTTAATAAATGCTGACAAAATAGTCAGAATTTCAAAATTTCTGTCAACTTTTAACTTCGTTTTTTTTTCATAAACACGGTGGGCTTCTCTAGCAGTCCAACCACCAGGCTTAGCAAGTTTTCTGGGGGAAACCCTGGGCTCGTCAAACGAGACCTGAGTCACCGACCAATCAGCTGGCAGTGGCAATCGAGATCCTCCAATCAGAACGCAGTGAGGTACAAACCACGATGGAGGGATTATGAAAAACTAGAAACAGATCATGGAGCATCTTCCTCCTCTATGGCAGAGTGCACAGAGTTATGAACTGACCCAGAGCCGCGGCATCGGCTGCAGTCAGCTGACAGGCCACCAGGTGGAGCTCCCTCAGAGGGGGGTGGAGCTTATCCAGCAGGCCGTGCAGAGCTCCGCCTCCAACGCCGCTGTTCCAGGACAAACTGAGGACCTCCAGGAAGGGAACGCCGGCCAGAGATTCAGCTGCACGCACACACACACACACACACACACACACACACACACACACACACACACACACACACACACACACACACACACACACACACACACACACACACACACACACGAGGCGCTCAAACACCAGAAGGAAGCCCTGAGGTTTAGAGGTCAGCTGGAGGTCAGCTGGGGGTCAGCTGGGGGTCAGCCTCACCCAGGGCAGACACGTCGGCGGCGTTCAGCCTGCAGCTGCTCAGTCTCAGTGTCCTGACTCCGCCCACATGGTGGAGGTGAGAGGTCAACGCTGTCAGACATCCACCAATCAGCTCGTTCCAGGAGAGGTCCAGGTCCTCCAGCTGGGGAAGGAACTGCAGCAGCAAGGCTGAGGACACACACACACACACACACACACACACACACACACACACACACACACACACACACACACACACACACACACACACCATTGTGTTACCAGAGCAACTACACATCAGCTGTCTGGTTTTAATTTATGGTGACTTTAAGTGTGTGTGTGTGTGTGTGTGTGTGTGTGTGTGTGTGTGTATACCCAGCTCCAGCAGCTCCGTCGCGGTCAGGTCACAGTGAGACACACTGAGGCTTCGGCTGTCGGCGGTTTTTCCGAGTTTCTGCAGGAAAACACACACCTGACCCCAACCGACGTGAAGGTCAGGGTCCGCACACACACCTGGAATACACACACACACAGTCAGTCAGTCAGTCAGTCAGTCAGTCAGTCAGACAGACAGACAGACACACACACAGGTTCATATTTCTATCCTTGTGGGGACCTTCCACTGACTCCCATTCATGTCTAGCCCCTGACCCTGACCCTGACCCTGACCCTGACCCTGACCCTGACCCTTACCCTGACCCTAACCCAGACCACAACACAGCCGAACCCTAAACAAATGTTTTTTTTACTTTTTAAAAAAAAGTACTTTGTACTTTTACTTTTTTCAGTAACAACAACATGGTCAAGAAAACACTGTTTCCCCTCATGGGGACCAGAAAAATGTCCCCACAAGTATAGAAAAATGAGTACACACACACACACACACACACACCCCCACCCCCCTCACCGCCGTCCTCGGGGATCCCGCTCCGGGACAGGGATCGTCCCGACGGCTTCCTGTCCGGCGCCGAGCGCTTCCTGCGGATCTGACTCATGATGACGTCCAGCGGCGAGCGCCGCCCCCTGGCTCCATCTGACCAATGAGAGGCCAGAATCACAACCCGGAAGGTCTGCGGCGGTCAGTGGGGGTCAGGGGGGTCAGGAGGGTCAGGGGGTCAGGAGGGTCAGTGGGGGTCACCGTCTGCGTCACTGTTAGATTTATTTCTAGATGAAAACATCCGTCCGGGGCGGTCTGCATGGTCTGGGGGTCCGGGGTGGTCCTTCATCCCCTCACAGAGCCGCGGGTCTGGCAGGAGGACCGAAAGACCTGGAGTCAAACGTTCAGGTCTGGAAGGAGGAAACCAGCAGAGCCTCGTCGATCCAGGTCCAAGAAGGTCCCTGAATCTCGAACCCAGAATAACCAGGGGCCGGATCTGAAACCTGGGCTGATTACAACAGTATGGGGTCTTCTGAGGCGGTCTCTGCAGGTCTGAGGCGGTCTCTGCAGGTCTGAGGTGGTCTCTGAGGGTCTGAGGTGGTCTCTGCAGGTCTGAGGCGGTCTCTGCAGGTCTGAGGTGGTCTCTGAGGGTCTGAGGTGGTCTCTGCAGGTCTGAGGCGGTCTCTGAGAGTCTGAGGTGGTCTCTGCAGGTCTGAGGCGGTCTCTGCAGGTCTGAGGCGGTCTCTGAGAGTCTGAGGTGGTCTCTGCAGGTCTGAGGCGGTCTCTGAGGGTCTGAGGCGGTCTCTGAGGGTCTGAGGCGGTCTCTGAGGGTCTGAGGCAGTCTCTGCAGGTCTGAGGCGGTCTCTGAGGGTCTGAGGCGGTCTCTGCAGGTCTGAGGCGGTCTCTGAGAGTCTGAGGCGGTCTCTGCAGGTCTGAGGCGGTCTCTGAGAGTCTGTTGCGGTCTCTGCAGGTCTGAGGCGGTCTCTGAGGGTCTGAGGCGGTCTCTGAGGGTCTGAGGCGGTCTCTGAGGGTCTGAGGCGGTCTCTGCAGGTCTGAGGCGGTCTCTGAGGGTCTGAGGCGGTCTCTGAGGGTCTGAGGCGGTCTCTGAGGGTCTGAGGCGGTCTCTGCAGGTCTGAGGCGGTCTCTGAGAGTCTGTTGCGGTCTCTGCAGGTCTGAGGCAGTCTCTGCAGGTCTGAGGCGGTCTCTGAGGGTCTGAGGCGGTCTCTGAGGGTCTGAGGAGGTCTCTGAGGGTCTGTCTGCAGGTCGTGTTGCTTTGAGGTCTCACCTGCGGACTCCATGAGAGAAACCACAGCTGATCGACCTCCTGCTGCTCCTCCTCAGTCTCTGGTTCTCCTCCTGGTCCTGGTCCTGGTCCTGGTCCTGGTCCTGCTGCTCCTCTTCAGTCTGAATCGCGTCCTCGCTCTCTGCGGACACCTGCGTGACGTCACGCCGCGTGCTCGTCAGGTGCGCCAACCCGGAAGTGCGGCGCCGCCCTGAGTCAACTGAAGTGAAAGATTCTCCTCGTGAGTCCGAGTCGATCCTCACTAGGAGGAGTGGCGGGAATCGATCCGTGCTGATGATCGATACGTCTGAATGGAACTGAAAAGCGCGGGAGTGACGTCACACGCGCAGCGCGACTTCCGGTTGGAAACACGTTCACTTTCTTTCCCTTCAGTACCCCAGAAAGCCCGCTTCATCAGCGGTCTAACCTATGGCTGGAGGGCCAAAAAAGGCCGCGAGAAGTGCCGATCACATGAGGCTTTTACTTTGAAATGCAAATGAAGTGATAGTTCTACATCCGGTACAGTGACCGATGGGAAAACGGCTCTTTTTACTTTGAATGAGAAAATAACGTCCAGGTTTTTACTCTGAATCTTTTCATCCTTCACTCCTGAACCAAAACCCCCTTCCAGACCGACGGGATCGGAGTCCTCCACCTGATCCTCCACCTGCTCCACCCCCTGGACAGCTGCAGCTCCACAGATTCATCCATCCATCCACCCCTTCATCCATCCATCCATCCCTTCATCCCTTCACTCAGGCTCTTGCAGGTTTACATTCTGTGGAAGCAGGATACTGTTTTTAAAGTCTGAAGGTGGATTTTATTCATTTCAGCTCCGTCAGTCTGCTTCAAGCCCCTGCTGCTCTGAGTGACGGAACCGTCAGACGGAACCGTCGGACGGAACCCCGGGACTCGGCTGTGCTGAAGTGAGGACATCTGGAACCAGGTTCTCCAGGACCCGGGCTGGAGGCTCTGAGCAGACTGTGAACCAGGTCCTGGACCGACATGGAAACGACATTGTTTCCATGGAAACAAACACCAACTCCTGAACTCCTGGCTTGGAGCTGCTGGACGGGGTTCTGGGTTCTGGGTTCTGGGTTCTGGGTTCTGGGTTCTGACAGGAAGGAGGCGACAGACCGGCTGTTCTTCCAAAACTCTTTATTGGACGCCGCTGCACCTCCTCCTCTCCAGCAGGGGGCAGCAGAGGAGGAGGCACCGCTCCGTTCTGCTGCTCCTGGGAAAATAAACATGAAACCAAAAACCAAGCCGGTAGGGGGACAGCGGGACGCTCTGGCCCGGGATGCCCGGTTCGATCCCCTCAGTCGTCGTCCACCGTGGGAGTGATGGTCACGCCCCTCCTGATCTGACCCCAGCCGATGAGCCTAGGAGAGAGGGAGGTCAGGAGGTCAGGGAGCAGCGGGGGTCAGGGAGCAGCCGGGGGTCAGGGAGCAGCGGGGGTCAGGGAGCAGCGGGGGTCAGGGAGCAGCGGGGGTCAGGGAGCAGCCGGGGGTCAGGGAGCAGCCGGGGGTCAGGGAGCAGCCGGGGGTCAGGGAGCAGCGGGGGTCAGGGAGCAGCGGGGGTCAGGGAGCAGCGGGGGTCAGGGAGCAGCGGGGGGTCAGGGAGCAGCCGGGGGGCAGGGAGCAGCCGGGGGTCAGGGAGCAGCCGGGGGGCAGGGAGCAGCCGGGGGGCAGGGAGCAGCCGGGGGTCAGGGAGCAGCCGGGGTCAGGGAGCAGCCGGGGGTCAGGGAGCAGCCGGGGGTCAGGCTCACCTCCAGTGCTTCTCCACGCGGCGGCTCAGGGCGATCTTCTCGCCCACCTCGGTGCAGACCGGGTTGGTCAGGACGATCTTGGCCAGGTCGGCCTTCACGGCGCTGACGCGGCCGCCGGTGGACAGCGAGCCGATGTTGACCATCAGCACTTCGTTCTTGGACAGTTTCTGGACCTTGGCGGCCTTCTTGTCGCCCTCGGTGCGGACGCCCAGCAGGCGGCGCAGCAGGAAGTAGGAGATCTCCAGCTCGGTGAAGATCTCGGGCAGCGCTCCCACGGCGCCCAGCACCTGGCCCACCATGCGGTCGGCGCGGCACAGCGTGGGGTCGATCTTGGTTCCCACGCCTGCGGAGCGGCAGAGGACCGGTGAGGGACAGTGTACCGGCGGCGGCGGGTGGAGCGGCGGTGGGCGGAGCGGCGGCGGGTGGAGCGGCGGCGGGCGGAGCGGCGGCTCACCGATCAGGCCGCCCGGCGCGGCGTACTGCAGGTCGTTGTGCTCGGCGAACAGAGACACGATCTTGGAGAAGATGGGTTTACACATCAGCTTCCCCTCCTGGTCTTTGGAGACGATTCCTGGACGCACCTCGATCTCCTGGCCCACCTGGAGGGGGCGGGGCCAGAGAGGAGAGGGGGCATCACAAAAAAGAGAGGAGGTGGGGTCAGAGAGGGAGAGGGGGCGGGGTCAGAGAGGGAGAGGGGGCGGGGCCAGAGGGAGAAGAGGTGGGGTCAGAGAGGGAGAGGGGGCGGGGTCAACAGGCAGCTCGAAACAGCGCCGTCCTCAGAGATGGAGTCGCTGACCTTGAGCACGCCCTTCAGGATACTTCCTCCGGCCACGCCCCCTTTCAGGTCGTCCACCTCACAGCCAGGTTTGTTGACATCAAACGATCTAATGACTGACACACACACACACACACACAGACACACAGACACACACACACACACCTATCAGAAATGTCCTCAAAGATTCCTCTGTATGTGTGTCTGCAGTGTGTCTGCAGTGTGTGTGTGTGTGTGTGTGTGTGTGTGTGTGTGTGTGTGTGTGTGTGTGTGTGTGTGTGTGTGTGTGTGCCGGTACCGATGAGCCGGGGCTCGGAGGTGAAGTCTCTGACAGGAACCGGGATCTTCTTGACGATGTACTCACACACCACCTCGATGTTGTACTTGAGCTGGGCGGAGATGGGGATGATGGGAGCGCCTTCCGCCACCGTGCCTGCAGAGACGGCAGGTTACACCCCGACACACACACCCTGACACACACACCCAGACCCGCGACCTCTGACCCACCCTGGACGAAGGCCAGGATCTGCTCGTACTGCTCCTTGGCCTGGCTCTCCTTCACCAGGTCGATCTTGTTCTGCAGGATCAGGATGTGCTTCAGCTTCATGATCTCGATGGCGGCCAGATGCTCCGACGTCTGAGGCTGAGGACACGACTCGTTCCCCGCTGAGGAGACACACCCAGATCAGCTGACGCTCACTGAGGGAGGAAGATGCTCTGTGGTCTGACGTTACAGGGGGACGATGCTCTATAATCTGCGGCAGGCGTACCGATGAGCAGCAGGGCGGCGTCCATGACGGCGGCTCCGTTCAGCATGGTGGCCATCAGGATGTCGTGACCGGGACAGTCGACAAACGACACGTGTCTGCGGGGAGAGGAGCGAGTTACTGCGACCGCCCGGAGCGCGGCTGGCCCCGCCCCTTGCTAGCCCCGCCCCCTTGCTAGCCCCGCCCCCTGCTCTCACCTGACCAGCTTGAAGTTCCCCTTGGTTCCGGGGATGTCTGTGGGGAACTCGTCCGGCGTGCTGCTGCCGCACGACCGGTAGCACTCGGGCCGGGGGCAGCTGGGGTCGTCCAGCTTGTACACCTGTCAGACAGGACAGCAGCCGGTCGCCATGGTAACCACGCCCAGCACTGAGCCCTGTGCTGACAGCTAATGCTAATGCTAACACTACAATAACAGTGAGATACCAGGACCAGGACCAGGACCAGGTAAACACAGTCTGGGACTAAGACCGGGAGAACCTGGACTGGGGTCAGTGTGTCCACCGTTCTCAGTGTCTGAGTTCTGTCGTCATGGAAACAGACACAAAATGCCACAAAAGTTTAACATTTTTACCTGAAATTGTTACCGTGGAAACGGGTCGTCAGGCTGAATGTTTACAGAGTAACTAGTTACTCTTGATCCAAAATAACTAATAAAGTCACGTTTTAAAGAAGTGACTGAAATGAACGGGACGACGTCTGTGCCCCGCCCCCAGAACCTCAGCCCCGCCCCCACAGTCTCCGCCCCCCGGTACGGCCCGGTTAATGGAACCGATGACGATGGTTTCGGCTGCTGATTGGACGGTTCTGATCGGAGATATTTCCATTTAAAATGTGGCTCTGCTGCAAAAAAAAACCCATCAGATCACGAACTTTCAGGAGTCAGCCGACCACCAGGGGGCGACAGCGGTGACGGCTTCATGAAGCCCCTGCAGCGGTAGCCTGATGTGACTCGGAGGGCTGATGAGGGGGTGAGGGGGTGAGGGTGAGAGGGTGAGAGCCTGGACAGTGAAGAGTGAAGGAAGGAGCATCACAGGCTCCGCCCACCTCTGGTTCGTCTCTCAAGACAGGACATGTTGACGGGCTGCAGGTTCTGGACAGAAAGCCGTGAAGTTCCTGCCTTGTCTGTATAAACTGACTTCTATGCCTTCTCCTTCTCAGGGTCGCGGGTGCCTGGAGCCAATCCCAGCTGCTGTGGGCGGGGTCACAGGTCGCCAGTCCGTCACAGGGCTGATAGATAATCACTCACGCTCACGCCTAGGGTGACCAACTAACCTGACATGCATGTTTTGGACCGTGGGAGGAAGCCGGAGAACCAAGAGGGAATCCATACACACACACACACACACACACACACACACACACACACACACACACACACACACGGGGAGAACATGCAAACTCCACACAGAGGCCCCGGCTGGTATTTGAACGTCCACATGCGCTGGAGGAAGGCCGGGCGCTGTCGGGCGATCGGGTGAGAGAGAGAATAACCTGCGACTCGTCCACTCCTCCAAATTTACACTGACTTGTGCGACGGGAGTCGACGTTTCCGTTAATGCCCTACCGTGCGCAAACTGACCATTCGTCAGTTTCCGAGTGTCACTCCATGTTGGATCTGCCGATCATCATGCCGATTCAGGGATGCTTTTTGTAAATTCTTGGGGAATTTCATTTCGCTTTTTATTCAAAGTTTTATGTTGCACTGGAAACTGCTCACATGGTTTGTTTGAAAGCAGAGCAATAAAGATACTGATGACTTTCCTGACATGACTAACAACTGTGATTACAATATTGACCACACCCCCCCACCCCCGGCGCACCCACCTTGGCGTTGGCATAGCCCAGCTTGATGGTGATGTTCCTCTCCAGCTCGTTCTTGAAGCGGACCGTGTGCACGCCCGAGATGGCCTTCACCACCGTGGACTTGCCGTGGGCCACGTGGCCGATGGTGCCTGAGAGACCGGAGGGGAACACACGTTCTACACCTTCCACATCTACGCTCTGCTACAACAATCACACCGGAGCTGCGGCGCCGTCAGGTTTCATCCAGCAACAAACAGTCAAGTTGCCAGAAGAAGAGACAGTGACAGCAGCTCGACCTTTAACCTTTCACCTGCTGTGAGAACATGAGTGTGTTCTGAAGACGTTCTGTTCTCACCGATGTTGATGGTGGCCTGTCTGCTGATGATCTCTGGAGACAGAGGCGTCAGCGTGGACACGTCCTGCAGAGGAGACACACACACACACACACACACACACACACACACACACACACACACACACACACACACACACACACACACACACACACACACACACCACAAACATCAGAACCAGACCAGGTTCACACTGAAGCGTCAGGAAGTGAACTTTAATCCAACATTTCCATCTGACCGGGTGACCAACAGGCTGAAGCAGGGAATGCTGCACACTCCGACGTCTGATTTGACCCGTTTTTGTCTGAAATCGGCATCAAATCCCACTGAAACGTTGCTGAGGAACTCCTTTAATTCCAAAATCACAGTGAAGGTTTTAGTTTGTAACGCTTTATAAAGGTTTTCCAGACGTGTAACACTGGACCGGGGCCTCTTCCCAGTTTATCACTAATAAACATAAAACCCTGGACTGACTTATTTTTAACAACATGGTAAATTATATCTGCCCCTGGATTAAAATCCATGATCGTCTGTACACGCTGGAATAGTGAAGTCTGAATCAGTTAGCTTTTGTGTTTGTGGACTGAACATGCGAGAGGGCCCGTTACTGAACCCCATTCAGAACTCCATTGACTTTTCTGCTGATTTAGCAACACGAGAAGCGACACTAATACCAAAAAATAAAAAATAAACAAAAAACAAAGAAACCTGAGAACATCATGGTTACGTTTGTACCTGTTCGCACCGACACGTGAATATTAAAACGTTTGATTGATCGTTTATCGTCTGGAAAATACGCGCTGAAGCCCCGCAGAAGCTGGAAGAGCCGGGAATCCCATTCAGAACTCCGTTGACTTTTTCACCACTTTAGCATCATGAGAAACAAAGCTAGCGCGTTCACCGGACCGCGGCCGCGTTTTCCTGACACGGCGAGCCGCTCTACGGATTAATAACGGCGTGGCAGGGATAAAAACGTATATACGACTGAACGAAAACACGTGTTCGATGCTCGCTGGAGGGGCCGCCGGGCTCGCTGCTCTGCTCGCCGCCGGTCAGCAGTCATGTGCCGGGCGGAGCAGGCGGCGCGGGGCCGGGAGACGGAGCGCAGTCACCGGGCCGCCGCACGGTGCTCCCCCGGTCACAGACAGGCGGAACCGCCCCGATAAACACCGGTAAATGTTAACCTACCAGGCTGTGGAGATCCTGTTTGGCCAGATGAGGCTGGCCGAGCGTCGCTCCGGACTCATCCCCCGCCATGTTCAAGCCGAAGAGAAGGCTGCCCGCGGCGGACGCCTGAATCACTCTTCACCGGAAAAAACGACTCGAAACCGAATCAAACAGCTCTCAGCTCCAGGGGAACCACTCGGCCTCTGGCAGTACGGAGCGATGTCTGTCTGTCGATCCCTTCCAAACCTTTCTGACTGAGACACAATAACGTGCCGGGGTCCTTCGTGAACCGGCTGATGCAATTTAATTTTATATCACAGTTAGAAAACTAAAGCGACCAAAACTTTTCAAATCCAAGTAAAATGAGGTTTTCACGAATAAAGAGCCACTTTAAGAAGCGTTAGTATTTCGCTCAGAACTAAAGAAACAAACTAGTATCCATGTGTCGGGTCCGTCGGATAATAATGACGTCATGCTACTGATAATTTTTGTCTAGCTGATCGCCGGTATTAAATTCCAAAATATAATAAATACTACATTTACTATAAAATTGTGATGTATATAAGACATTGTATGCATGTTAGAAAAAACAATCATTACAATAAATATTCGATTAATTTTCCACTATTTTTATTTATGAAATAAACAGAATAAAAACACAACAACAACAAAAATCAGTCAGTAAAAGTTAATTAAAAAAAAATCAAGGTACATAAGTCAATACTTTCAGCAGCTTCCTTATAATTCGAATCACTGTTAATTTTTATAAATTGTTCTGTTTCTCTGTTGGACCGGGTTCTGACGGTTCTGACAGGACTTCTGCACCTCGGTGGGAGTGAACCATCCCACTTGTAGTCCGGCGTTATTTTTCCTGAGGAGCGGCTCCTCTGTCCGATCCACGAGCTGTGCATGGCGTGCTACGCCCTTTAGCCCCGCCCACACAGGAAGTGACGTCGGTGCAGAAGATGGCGTCCTGGGGTCCGGAGGACCGCTGCGGTTCGGACTGACCCGGATCCGTGCTGGGGTCCCCGATCCTGACCCGCAGCGTGTGGGGCTCTCTGATCCGGGCCGCTTGGGGGGTTCTGATCCGGGACGGACCCGGACCGTGTGGGGGTCTCCGTACCGGGACCGGGCTGATGGACGCTGCCCGCGGCACGGCGGAGCCCCGCTGATGTCCGACGGAGCCCGAGCCGCCGGGTCCGAGAGGTGAGCCGGGAGGGGGGGCAGGATGGAGGATCTTCCGCCCGGAGCTCCACGAGGAGCGGGGAGCAGCGGAGACCCGGGGGGAGCTTTGTTTACACCGGAGGAGGCTGAGTGCTGCTCAGAGCTGTGTTTACCTGGAGGAGGAGGAGGAGGAGGAGGAGGAGGAGGAACAGCTTAGAGGAGGAGGAGGAACAGCTTAGAGGAGGAGGAGGAGGAGAAGGAACAGCTTAGAGGAGGAGGAGGAGGAGGAAGAGGAACAGCTTAGAGGAGGAGGAGGAGGAGGAGGAGGAGGAGGAACAGCTTAGAGGAGGAGGAGCAGCTGCTGCTCTGTCTGTCCACTAGACGGACCAGGCTCTGACCCTGAATGCTGCTGCTCCTCCTCATCCTTCTTCTCCTTTAAGCTGTTCCTCCTCCTCCTCTAAGCTTTTCCTCCTCCTCCTCCTCCTCTTCCTGCTCCTCCTCATCCTCCTTTAAACGGTTCCTCTTCCTCCTCCTCTTAGCTGTTCCTCCTCATCCTCCTTTAAACTGTTCCTCTTCCTCCTCCTCCTCCTCTTCCTCCTGGTCTAATACCCATGTTCCTGTCTCCTCTCTCAGAACCAGGGAGACTCAAGCACAGGAGATGCTAGCGCTCTGTTAGCGCTCTGTTAGCGCTCTGCCATCGAAGCCTGTGATCGTTCACCTGGGCTCCAACAGGTACGACTTCCCCGACCTTTAACCCTCCATACAGTTTCTGTCAAACATAAGGCACGTGGCCCAAAACCAGTCCACAAGCAGCTCCAATCTGGCCGCCAAGCCAAGAAACTTTTAGAGAAAGTTACTACGAGTAGCAGAGAGAGACGGTGATGCTAACTAGCATTAGCATTAGGGGAGTGTGTTGGTCGGGTTCTGACTGCTGGCTCTTCGTCCAGGTCTCCACTGCGACTGGACACGAGGGGCGCCGTGCTCTGATTGGCTGGGACGGCCTCCTCTGACATGCCCGTGGCCAATCAGAGGTGAGCGTGGCGTGTGTGTGTGTGTTCCTTCTCTTCGCGCTGGCTAACCCCGCCCCTCCACAGGAGTGTTATGTCGGGGGCGGATGTGGAGGTGTACCTGTCCCAGGTGCATGATGGGAGTGTGTCGTCGGGCTTCAGGGCGCTGTACGAGGAGCGTCTGCTGCTGGACGTCACACTGCTGATCGAGGAGCACCACTTCCAGGTACACACACACACACACACACACACACACACACACTGGATCAGGGCACCTGGTGCCGTGAGGAGGCAGAGCTAACCACTGCACCACAGTGACCACGACGAGTCAGAAAACTGATGAAGAATGAGAACAAAACTTAAAGCAACTCTGAAAAAAAGGAGACACTGACTACGTTTTCATGCAGTCAATATTCCAGTTTCTGAAACGTTCGGAAAACCCCGTTTACCTGCTGAACAGACATCGGGATGTCTCCATTCAATCCACGGCGCAGACGCCATGACTGCAGTTACACCTCATGCCACTAGGTGTGCTGTTTGCAGGTTCAACCTTATTTTACACAGACACCACAGAAGAAGAGGGCTGCAGGCTCTCCGCATGTTGTGAGAAACAGTCAGCAGTAAGACGTGGTGACATGTTCAGTGAAGCGATGCAGCGTTTTTTCAGTAAAAGAGAAGAACTGAACGATTTCTGCACATTTTATTTACGGAGCAGCAGCTACACTGTGTCACAAGTAGTTCCTTTACTCAAAAGACTGAGATTCTTTGCGGATAGAACATGCGCAGAGCAGTATTTATGTCTCTTTCGACCGAGATATCCTGATGCGCGTTTATATGAACAGAAATTCGGGTTTGAAAAGGAGGAACCCGGCGGTCTTTTTCAGGATTTTAAAAACACAAATGTGAGCTTATTCGGGTTTTTGCGGGTGTTTACATGGCCACGCGCTACTTATTGGCTGCATGTAAACGTACTGTCTCTCTCTCTCTCTCTCACCCTCTCTCTCTCTCTCCCCGTGTGTGTCTCTGTCTCTCTCTCTCCGTGTGTGTGTGTCTCTGTGTCTCTCTCTCCATATGTGTGTCTCTGTCTCTCTCTCTCTCCATGTGTCTCCCTCTCTCCCTCCTTCTCTGTCTCTTCCCCCCCCCCCCTCGCAGGCCCACAAGGCCCTGCTGGCGACGCAGAGCGACTACTTCCGGGTGATGTTCACGGCGGACATGCGGGAGCGGGACCAGGACCGGATCCAGCTGAAGGGGCTGACGGCGGCGGGCTTCGGCCACATCCTGCGCTTCATGTACTACGGCTCCCTGGAGCTGAGCATGGCGTCGGTGCAGGAGATCCTGCAGGCCGCCATGTACGTGCAGCTGACGGAGGCGGTGGAGTTCTGCTGCTCCTTCCTGCTCGCCAAGATCTGCCTGGACAACTGCGCCGAGGTGACGCGGCTGCTGGAGGACTTCAGCGTGGGCGTGGACGGCGTCCGCGAGCGGCTGGACGGCTTCCTGCTGGACAACTTCGTCCCGCTCATGAGCCGGGCCGACTTCCTGTCCTACCTCAGCCTGGAGAGACTGCAGGTCTGTGTCCGTCCCCTGACCGTCCCCTTCTGTCCAGCTCATGACTGTCTCCCTGTCCCCTGACCAAGTCCCTGTCGCTCCCTGTCTCCTGACCGTGTCCCTGTCTCCATCCCCTGCATCTCCTGACCTTTTCCCTGTCCGTCCCCTGACCCTGTCTCCATCTCCTGTCCCCATCCCCTGGCCCGGTCTCCGTCCCCTGACCCTGTCTCCTGACCATCTGCTGTCTCAATCCCCTGTCTCTGTCCGGACATTCTTCCTGTCTGTCCCCTGTCCCCTTCCCCTGACCCGGTCTCCGTCCTTTGAACATGTCTCTGTCTCCTATCTCTGTCCCCTGACCGTGTCTCCCCCCTGTCCCTGTCCCCTGACCATCTGCTGTCTCCATCCCCCGTCTCCGTCCCGACCTTCTCTCTGTCCGTCCCCTGACTCTGTCTCCATCCCCTGTCCCCTACGCTGTCTCCGTCCCCTGTCTCTATCTCTGACCCGACCTTGTCCCTGTCTCCATCTCCTGTCTCCGTCCTGACCTTCTCCCTGTCCGTCCCCTGACCCTGTCTGTATCCCACGTCCCTGTCTCCTGTCCCTGTCCCTGTCTCCATCCCCTGACGCTGTCCCCCGTCCCCGTCCCCAGGCCTACCTGAGCAGCGACGCTCTGAGCCGCTTCCCGGAGATCGAGCTGTACGAGGCGGTGCAGGCGTGGCTCCGTCACGACCGGCGGCGCTGGCGCCACACGGACACCGTCGTCCAGTCCGTCCGCTTCTGTCTCATGACGCCGGCCAACATCTTCGAGAAGGTCGGGGACACGGAGACGCCACGAGTCCAGGACGGGAACGAGAGACGTCTCTGTCCACTAACGTCCCCGTCCCGTCCTCTCCCGTCCCGTCCGACAGGTGAAGACGTCGGAGTTCTACCGGTACTCCCGGCAACTGCGGCAGGAAGTGGACCAGGCGCTGGGCTACTTCCACGACGTCCACCGCCAGCCGCTGGTGGACACCAACTCCAACCGCATCCGGTCGGCCCGTCCCCAGACCGCCGTCTTCAGGGGGATGATCGGACACAGCATGGTGAACAGCAAGATCCTGCTGCTGCAGCGGCCCAAGGTGGGGGGGGGGGGGGTCCATCACTACATCACTCCTCCGTCACTCCTCCGTCACTCCTCCGTCACTCCTGAGCTAGCTAGCTGAGCTAACCAGGTCCACAACAAACGTCTTCTTGATAACGGCTCAGTTTCCATGGAAACGCTGCTGCAGCAGTTCTGCACATGCTCAGTAGAGACCATCAGAGACCGGTCTTCCTCCAGAGGGCCGAGATCCTGATCCACATGCTCCTGGTCCTGATCCACATGCTCCTGGTCCTGATCCACATGCTCCTGGTCCTGATCCACATGCTCCTGGTCCTGATCCACATGCTCCTGGTCCATGTTTTCCAGAAGCAGGCCTGCTTTTCACTTGAAACGTTGTTGTGTAGACAGGTTGTTCTTCACCCGGCTCTGCTCTGACCCGGTTCTGCTCTGACCCGGTTCTGCTCCCCAGGTGTGGTGGGAGCTGGAGGGTCCTCAGGTTCCGCTGCGCCCCGACTGCCTCGCCATCGTCAACAACTTCGCCTTCCTGCTGGGCGGCGAGGAGCTGGGGCCGGACGGCGAGTTCCACGCCTCGTCCAAGGTGTACCGCTACGACCCCCGCCAGAACTCCTGGCTCCGCATGGCCGACATGTCCGTCCCCAGGTCCGGCCCCCGTCCCGCCGTAGCCCCGCCCCCCGTGGCCCCGCCCCCCGTGGCCCCGCCCCCTCTCACGCCTCCCGTCTCCCCCCGCAGGTCGGAGTTCGCCGTGGGCGTCATCGGGAAGTTCATCTACGCCGTGGCGGGCCGCACGCGGGACGAGACCTTCTACTCCACCGAGCGCTACGACATCCTGGAGGACCGCTGGGAGTTCGTGGAGCCATACCCCGTCAACAAGTACGGCCACGAGGGCACGGTGCTGGACGGCAAGCTCTACATCACCGGCGGCATCACGTCCTCCTCCACCTCCAAGCAGGTGTGCGTGTTCGACCCCGGGCGGGAGGCGGGGGGCGGCGCCGGCGGGCCGGACCCCCTGCGGGCGCGGGGCCGCGGCCCGGCGCCGCCCGCCGCGCACGCCGGCTGCTGGGAGAACAAGTCCAAGATGAACTACGCGCGCTGCTTCCACAAGATGATCTCCCACAACGGGAAGCTGTACGTGTTCGGCGGCGTGTGCGTGGTGCTGCGCGCCTCCTTCGAGTCGCAGGGCTGTCCGTCCACCGAGGTGTACGACCCCGGCGCCGACGACTGGACCATCCTGGCCTCCATGCCCATCGGCCGCAGCGGCCACGGCGTGGCCGTCTTGGAGCGCCAGATCATGGTGCTGGGCGGCCTGTGCTACAACGGCCACTACAGTGACTCCATCCTGACCTTCGACCCCGACGACAACAAGTGGAAGGAGGACGAGTATCCCAGGATGCCTTGCAAACTGGACGGGCTGCAGGTGTGCAGCCTGCACTTCCCCGAGTACGTGCTGGAGCACGTGAGACGCTGCAGCTGAGGTCTGCTCCGCCTCCTTTTCTACACGCGCCTGTCCCGGGGGCGGGGCCAGAGGCGGGGGTGGGGCCATGGGTGGGGGCGGGGCCTCGGCCCACGGAACATTTACACACCGAGCTTTGTCAGAAAAACACGTAGAGATGTGGGCGAGGCACAGCAGGCCGAAGGGTTCTCTTTAGAACGGAACGCTCCGGAAGGTCCTGATGGTACCTCCTGTGTGGTTCCAGAAGGTTCTGATGCAGCTCGGCCTCCAGGGAGGAACCAGACAGATGAACCCCTCCCCCCCCCCCCCCACACACACACACACACACACACACACACACACACACACACACACACACACACACACACACACACACACACACACACAAGAGATAAATGATCAATAAAAACATGGCGGTGACGAGCCGCAGTCATCCTGAACAGTTCTTTAAAGCTAAATGAATGTTTGATGTTTGATGGGTTAATTATCCTGCTGTTAGCAGTTAGCAGTTAGCTCGAGCTTCGCTGTATTTAAAGATGAATTATTTAAACATCTCTCTGGGTGACAGAGCGCTACATCAGCATTAGCTCGTCCTCACAGTCAGTGGCAGCTAGCGTTGGCTCCTCACAGTTGGAGTTGGCTAGCGTTAGCTCTTCCAGAGTTAGTCAGAGCTAGCGTTAGCTCTTCCTCACAGTTAGCGGGAGCTAGCGTTAGCTCTTCCTCACAGTTGGCGGGAGCTAGCGTTAGCTCTTCCTCACAGTTGGCGGGAGCTAGCGTTTGCTCTTCCTCACAGTTGGCGGGAGCTAGCGTTAGCTCTTCCTCACAGTTGGCGGGAGCTAGCGTTAGCTCTTCCTCACAGTTGGCGGGAGCTAGCGTTAGCCCTTCCTCCAGTTGGCGGGAGCTAGCGTTAGCTCTTCCTCACAGTTGGCGGGAGCTAGCGTTAGCTCTTCCTCACAGTTGGCGGGAGCTAGCGTTAGCTCTTCCTCACAGTTGGCGGGAGCTAGCGTTAGCTCTCCTCACAGTTGGCGGGAGCTAGCGTTAGCTCCTCCTCACAGTTGGCGGGAGCTAGCGTTAGCTCCTCACAGTTGGCGGGAGCTAGCGTTAGCTCCTCCTCACAGTTGGCGGGAGCTAGCGTTAGCTATTCCTCACAGTTAGCGGGAGCTAGCGTTAGCTCTTCCTCACAGTTGGTGGGAGCTAGCGTTAGCTCTTCCTCACAGTTGGCGGGAGCTAGCGTTAGCTCTTCCTCACAGTTAGCGGGAGCGAGCGTTAGCTCCTCCTCACAGTTGGCGGGAGCTAGCGTTAGCTCCTCACAGTTGGCGGGAGCTAGCGTTAGCTCCTCCTCACAGTTGGCGGGAGCTAGCGTTAGCTATTCCTCACAGTTAGCGGGAGCTAGCGTTAGCTCTTCCTCACAGTTGGTGGGAGCTAGCGTTAGCTCTTCCTCACAGTTAGCGGGAGCGAGCGTTAGCTCCTCCTCACAGTTGGCGGGAGCTAGCGTTAGCTCCTCACAGTTGGCGGGAGCTAGCGTTAGCTCCTCCTCACAGTTGGCGGGAGCTAGCGTTAGCTATTCCTCACAGTTAGCGGGAGCTAGCGTTAGCTCTTCCTCACAGTTGGTGGGAGCTAGCGTTAGCTCTTCCTCACAGTTGGCGGGAGCTAGCGTTAGCTCTTCCTCACAGTTGGCGGGAGCTAGCGTTAGCTCCTCCTCACAGTTAGCAGGAGCGAGCGTTAGCTCCTCCTCACAGTTGGCGGGTGAGAAATCCACCGCGGATGTCAACAGAACGCCGCAGGTTCTCCAGGGTTGACAGATCTGTATCAAACGCAACGTAGAACACAGAGAACCAGAACCAGAACCGGAGCCTGGCTGTTCTCAGCAGGACTCCCTTCAGGGACTTGGGACCGGAGTTCAGGACTGAGGCCGCTTTGAGGAGAAAGTAGAGGAGAATGAAGTTGATAACCTGGAGAACGTGGAACCTTCAGAACCCAGCCAGTTAGATTCCTCTGCCAGCTGAGCAGTGGAGATAGCCCCGCCCCCTCCTCCAGCTGAACAGCCAATCACTGCTGGTATGCAAATGACCCGGAGTCAGGTTTCACAGCAGAGCAAAATGCTGAATGAAGTCAAAGCGGTGGAGGACCTGCTGACTTTTCTACTCCTGTCCCGAGTCGTTCCTTCTGTAAATACTGAACAGTTTTTATTCCTTTCTAGAGAGCCGGGCCGTCAGAATGTCGCCGTCTGTAAGAACTGCTGAATTTTCTACAGCAGAATTTTCTACCTATGTGAACCTGGCCTGCCTTTTTAGCATTGTTAATTTTAGCAATATTTTTTTATTTATTTATTTTATTTATTTATTTTGAAGGGACAGTGTGTAAATATGCCAGTTAGCTGAAAGCTCAATTCCATCCAGGTCAAGGACAGGACACACACATTCATATATATATATACACACACACACACACACACACACACACACACACACACACACACAGAAACACACAGAACTGAACCCTGTAGACAGAACGGTTCCTGCTGGCTGTCATTACAGTTTGGCCCAGAATGGTTCTCCTGGTTCGGACCTGGTGGTCGTCTGCTCGTTCTGGGGGGGGGGCAGGGGCAGCTGTCCTCAGTCCCATCGTATGTGTTTTATTATGAAAGGGCTTGAGCTGCTTCCTGTATGTCCTCACCTGCAGCCTTGCACCTTCATCATCTTCATCATCCTCATCTACCTGTCTTAACCCTCTTCCGGATAATGGAAGCTCCGCCCCGCTGGAAGCTCCGCCCTGCTGTCGGTTCCACTCCTCTGAAAGTCCAACGTTCATTATTCCGTGTTCATTATTCCCCCCCCCCCCCCCCCCCCCCCCCCGTCCACAGCTCATGTTCTGAAAATTAAATATGCAGGAAAACACAACGTTCTGGATTCAAACATCCTCACAGCAAAATTTACAATGAAGTCAGCAAACAGCAGCTCCACACACACACACACACACCTGTGATTCAACCGTCTGTGACGTCACTGATTGAGCAGGTGATACTGGTAACCATGGTAACCATAGTAAGCAACTGGACGAACAGAGGAGGAGAACTGAACGCTCCACAGTACGAGTCCGGGAATCAAACCCCCCACCCCGCCCCCGTGCCCCGCCCAGCTCCGCCCCTTTCCCTCGGTCCTGATCTGCGTCCTCCTCCGTCCTGCAGCACCGTCCTTCAGTCTGAGGGTTTCCACCCTCTGGTCCGGGTCCTCTCCGGGGGTCCGGGGCGGTTCAGAGGAGCCGGGGGGGGGGGCAGACGGGGGAGCGCAGGGGGAACCGGGGGTTTAGTCTTCAGTCTGTCTCCGTAGGAAAAGAGAGTAGAGGATTGCAAAGAAAACACAGCTGTTGCTATGACGACCGTATCCCACAGCAGCAGCAGTATAGCCAGTAGGAACTCTGGAACCGTTTGTAACTTCTTTCCACTAATAAACGTTGATCTTGGAGGATTCCAGTCTGGACTCCCTTCTGTCCTCCGTGAGTCCCCGTCCCTCCCGCGACCGCAGGTGTGTAACGTCAGCTGGAGGCACCGACCGAGTGATCCGGAACATTCCAGCAGTGACCAGAGAACAGCTGGTCAGTGAGTCCAGACACAATCAGCTGTTAGCGATAGAACGAAAACAACTCCGCCGCCAATATGGCCGCCAGGAAAAATCACCCAGCATTCAGAGGAGGAACTCCAGACAGCATGAGCCCCAGAACAAACCTCAGGAGGTTCCAGATCAGCCCCAGAACAAACCTCAGGAGGTTCCAGATCAGCCCCAGAGCAAACCTCAGGAGGTTCCAGATCAGCTCCAGAGCAAACCTCAGGAGGTTCCAGATCAGCTCCAGAACAAACCTCAGGAGGTTCCAGATCAGCCCCAGAGCAAACCTCAGGAGGTTCCAGATCAGCCCCAGAGCAAACCTCAGGAGGTTCCAGATCAGCCCCAGAGCAAACCTCAGGAGGTTCCAGATCAGCCCCAGAGCAAACCTCAGGAGGTTCCAGATCAGCCCCAGAACAAACCTCGGGAGGTTCCAGATCAGCTCCAGAGCAAACCTCAGGAGGTTCCAGATCAGCTCCAGAGCAAACCTCAGGAGGTTCCAGATCAGCCCCAGAACAGCTGCCTGCCTTGTGCTCATTCTGTGCAGCTTCATAAACAGTTCCAATCATTTCTGAATTTAAAGGTGCATTAAGGAGTTTTTCAACTTTAAAAATACTTATTTTCCACCATAAATATGTTACATATTTTTAATGATGTGTACAATGTGCCCTGACATATTCATTACCAGTACCTCTAACAGCGCTAAATTGTCACTTGAAAGTCACAGTGCCGGTCCGGCTCCAGAAGTTTTTGGGGGAGAATTTGGGAGGATGTGACATAATGCGCCTCCTGCTGGCCTGACTTCCTCAGCTTTCGTTTTGTCCGCCATTACTCCGCCAGATGCTTAGTGAGCAACAACTGAGCAGTGCTGAGGATAGATCTTCCAGAAAGTAAGAAAAGACCGGCTTCTAGCACTGCCTCAGCTCCAACACAGACCCACCAGGCAAAAGAAACTTAAATTTTACTCAAGCGCTGCTAAAAGAGCGAGGAAGGAGATCCCTTCTTCCAGTGGCGGATCGTGCATTTCACACTAAGGCCCTCAGAACAGATTCGCCTGAACCAATCCACCCCTCAATAACTATTTTATGTCTATAAAAAAATATCTTATTAAACAGACATGCATATAAAGAGTTGTTGCACAGCAGATAGATACTTGTGCAGCCAGAATAAATGCCTTTGCCGAAGTGCACAAGTCTCCTACTTCATCTGTGCACATACAATAAGCATCAACTTAATAAAACAGCAATATTATTTAGGAAAAGAGGAACATTTTACTCACCAAAATCCCGATTATTTGTAAACAAAATCCATCCACCTTTCCTTCCTCAAAAAGAGTTCATTTGTTCTGTCATATAGATTATCCGTGCGTTTCAGTTCCATAAAGCCAGGGCTGAAAGTCCAGCTGCCCTGTGGTATTTCTGGCATAAGTTTTAATTCTCCTCAGGTCTTCTTCTGCTTCTTCTTCTTTGGAATAATTGCGGTAGGCGACCAACAACTTAGGTGCATAGCGCCCCCTACTGTATCTCTTGGTGAATGTAAATCAGAAGGCCTGGATCTGCTGTTGTTAGTGTAGCTAGCTAGAAGGCGCTGAGTCGCCAACTCGAAATCTGATTGGTTGAAGCAGCTGTCTGCTTGACGCTTTACTTTACTTTACTGCGCCATCAGAACGGACAGTGAAGGCCTCGGGCAGATTTCTTTTTACCCTAGCAACAGATGATGCCTGAAATCTGATTGCTTAAATGATTTAATATGAAAAAAACATGTCTGGAAGCAACGCAACCACGGGAAGACTATGAAAGGAACCAGATCATACCGTTTGGAATCATTTATTAATTATTCATGGACAAAATATAATTTACATCAGTCTGTAATTCAGATACCTTTTAGGCCAGCAGAGAAGGCCTTGCAGGCCCTGACGGCCCACCACTGCCCTCTTCCGTGTATGTACATGGACGCAAGCCACAGGCACCAGCGTTTCACTGAGCTGCAGTTACGCCCAAGGCCTGCAGGGGCTGCTGTTTTGCATAAAACGTGCAAACTCTTTAAAGCATCTTTAACGCCCTGTCACAGCGAGAAGTCCCTCCACAACATGGCCGCCGTGTCACAGTAACGGGGACTGAAGACGTTCTGAAAGCACAGGTGTGTGCACTCTGTGGGTGTTATGGTAGAAAATCCTCCACAGATACTTAAACCCCCCAGCACCAGCTCCCCCTGACCCCCGGCAACCAAGAAGGTCTGGCGCCGACGCAGCTTGTGAAACGAAAGAAATGTCTTTCAGCTTGTCCACAGCTAAACTTCACCTTCAAACTAGATTTTAATGAGATAATGACCTGTTTTTGTGAAAACTCCCCTGAGCACTTGTAGGGTGTTGCCCGGTTGTTGAAGCGTTTCGTGGATCATCCTTTGCGTCCTGCTCAGTCAGGTTTGACTCACAGTTCTAATAACTTCAGAAAAAAGCAAATCAACAGGTAGAAAAACTGCTTCTCCAAGTTCAGCCAACCAATCCATTGCTCCAAAAAGCTAAAAGCCATTAAAAGTGCATCAGTATGTGAAACGTTGAAGATGTGTCACAGTGTATCAACTCCCCAAAAACCCTCTGTTCAGTTTTACGTTTTCCCTCTGGAGTTTCTGCTTTATACTTTACTTTCATTGCTACAATATGCAATAAACAGTTTTTTGTTTTGTTTTGGGTTTTTTTTTTTTTTTGGGGGGGGGGGGGGCACCTCCTAAAGACGTCGTTCGTGTCGGCTCAGCGCCCCCTGCTGTCTGGGAGGGAGCGATGCTAGCTAGCGGAGCTCTTTAGCCGATGCTAACGCTCATCCTCACCAGCGACATGAGACGAGTCAAACTCCTCTCCGGGGATATTTACTATCTGTACAGTTGTGCACGTGCTTCGTCGTTAGATTATTAGATCTTACCTGTACTTATTGGACGTTTAGGCTGGACGTAGTGCTGCCAGTAAAGTGTCCGGCTGTGTACACAGGTTCCTCCCAGCGCGCGAAGGTTCCGGATGAGACTGACTTCACTGAAGTTGGTTTCCTCCAGCAGGCTGGTTCCTCCTGTCTGTCCAGATCATAGAACTACAGACCACAGAACTCCGGTGGTCTCGTGTTTTTAGCTCCAGGTAATTAAAGGTTTGAGGTTCCTGATCAGTTGATGTGGTCTCCAGAGCTAAACGGGTCTTTCACTAGCAGCGCTCTGGAGAACATGATGGAGAACACAGAACATGGACAACGTGAATCCACTGACGTTCTCCAGCAGAACCGGCGGGTTCTCGGCTGAATGTTCCACTGCACAGAGAGAGACAACACCAGCTCTTCAAAAAGAATCAACAGATTTTATTTATTGTTTCCATCTACAAAAAATCCAACTGAATAAATCTTTCTCTACGAGGACTCAGACTAACACTGTGTGTGTGTGTGTGTGTGTGTGAGAGAGAGAGAGGGAGTGTGTGTTTGTGTTTGTGTGTGTGTGTGCGTGTGTTGCACTGAGGACTTGAACTACATTCATTCGTACAATGAGTTTGGCACTGAGTGGAGAGGAAGAGAAATCCCACAGATTCATGTAAATAGATTAGAAGAGAGGACACGCACGCACGCACACACACACACACACACACACACACACACACACACACACACACACACACACAAATACAAACACTCTCTCCAAACACACACACACGCAGTTAATATTCCTACAAACCATCACAGTAAAAAACTTCCTGGATGAGATGAGTTACAGTGACGACTGGAAGCAGCTTCAGGCAGGAGGAGCCTGCTGGGGGAACTTATCCCCCCTCTGGGGGGCTTTACTGCCCCCTGCTGGGGGGCTTGACCCCCCTACTGCCCCTGCATCCTGCCCCTCTCTGCTCACACTCCTGCAGAGGGCCTGAGGACAGTTTCCTTCAGAGCCAGTCCTGCTGAAGCTGCAGGGGACCTGCAGACCCAGGTGACCCGGGCCCCCCCAGCAGACTCCTGACCCTGTCCCAGCTGACGGTCTGGTACAGTGGTGAAGTGGTTAGCACCCTCAGGTTCCTGAGGTCCCTGGTTCTGGGAGCAGTTTGCATGTTTTGCTCTCACTGTCTGAGGTTCGCTGGAGACTAAATGTTCCGTCGGGGGAACCAGAACCCGGAGCCGGGTGTTCTCCAACAGAACCTCTGCAGGGACTGCTAGAAGAAGACCCACAGAACAGAGAGGCTGGATGGAGGTTCCTCCGGCAGCCGACCCGGTGTGGTGGACCAAGCTGTCTTCTGATTGGAGGACGGCCCGTCCGGTTCTGACGGGATTCCACCGCGGCGTGAGACGGAACGAGCCGCCGCCCCGCCGGAACCTCCGAGCTGTGAGTGTTTCATGAGGTAATATGTTCCTGGAGACACCTGGACCCCGGTCGGGGGCGGTCCTGGACGGGAGGGACGGGGGGGGTTCTGAGTGGGGGTCCGGTCCGGTATTGTAGGGAGGGTCCTGGCCCAGATGGGGGGGGGGCTCTGGGCTGGGTCTGAAGTGTCGTTTCCATGGCAACATTTCAAACGAAAACAGTGTTTCCATGGCAACCGCACGTGTTGAAAACCATGTAGTTCTCCTGCTGTTCCACTGGGTGGTGCTGTGGAACTCAAACACACCGCGGAGAACAACACCTTAGAACGTTAACATTAATGTTCTAGTGTATTGTCCCAGGAAAACACAGACCAGGTCCAGGTCTGGGACCAGGTCCAGGACCAGGTCCAGGTCTGGGACCAGGTCCAGGACCAGGTCCAGGACCGGGTCCAGGGATCCCGCCGTCCAGACTGAAGCCCTGGGTGTTTCAGGAATGTTTCCATGCAGAGGCAGAGCATTCTCAAAGGGTCCCTTCGTGGGAGCCGGTGTGTTTTCGGTGACCCTGAGCACCGTTGCCATGGAAACAGATTCCTCCGACACAACCGGAGCTGTTGTGTTTTCACTGGAGATGGTTGCCGTGCCAACGGGCCCAGAGTTGGGTTGGTGACGGAGTCGGCAGGGTTCTTGGTTCACCATCAGCCCTGGACGTACGCGACACTCTGGTTCTCCTGACCAGCAGAACCCGACCCAGCAGGGGGCGCCCCACGGGCCGACTCCCGCCATGGGGGGGTTCTGCTAGCTGGGAAAATCCCCGGGTGCAGCCCTCCAGCTGACCACAACGCCCACTGTGGAGCGTCGGACTGAATTTTCACTGCCACCAGCGAGGCGGCCATATTGGCTCCAGGCCTGCGACGGACTGATCAGCTGGAACGCCGCCGCCGCCGCCGGGTTTTCCTGGGAGTCCAGAGGCCAATGGAGGGCAGCGTAAAGGCACCAGGAGGGGGCGGCGTCCAACCCGGGCCGGGCGCTCTTCCCAGAGTGGCAGTTGAGTCCAGTCACAGACGGGAGGGAGGTGGGGACGTGTCTCCAGCTGGGAGGTCTGAGCGGCGCCATGTTCGCTTTCAGTTTGAACATCGATATAAAAAAAAAAAACACAAAAAGTCAAAACCCAAAAGTTCACAATCAGAGAGTGAGGAGGACGTAGAAAAGTCTTCTGAGGTATTTCTGCTGTATTGAGGTGGTCTGTGCTTCACGAGCTCCACTGATTCAGCCGCTCCGGCTGCTGCTGTTGATGTTGTTGTTGTTGATTTTGCTGTTGTTGTTGTTGTTGTTGCTGCAGCTCTGCCTCCTTCATACAATCACACACAGTCAAAGAGTCAAAGCAACAATGAGAAAGAAACATCTGAGTCTGAATCTTCAGTCAGCAGCAGCATCGGAGACATTCAGTTTCTCACACACACGCACGCACACGCACATGCACACACACACACACACACACACACACACACACACACACACACACACACACACACACACACGTTCCTGGTGAGCATTGACCTTTGACCTCAGCACTGACATGCAGTTTCACGTTTGGTTCACATTCAGCCGCCATCTGACACCAAATGAGCTCCCAGCAGCGAAATCACAGGCGTTCAAACCGGTCCAGACCAGTTCAAACCGGTCCAGACCAGTTCAAACCGGTCCAGACCAGTTCAAACCGGTCCAGACCCGTTCAAATCATGTCACACTTGTCTGAACCAGTTCAAACCAGTTCAGATCAATTTAAAATGGTTCAGGTCAGTCTCAACCAGTCAAGACTAGATTAAACCAGTCCAGACCAGTTTAAAGCAGATCATAACAGGTCCCACCTGTCTGAACCAGTTTAAACCAGTTCAGTCCAGTTTAAAGTGGTTCAGATCTGTATGAACCAGTTCAAACCAGTTCACACCGGTCCAGACCAGTTGGAACCAGTCCAGACCAGTGGGAACCAGTCCAGACCAGTTGGAACCAGTCCAGACCAGTTGGAACCAGTCCATACCAGATGGAACCGCCCTGCTGAAGGTGTGGGAGCACCTCAGCAGGTCCAGATGGAAGCAGAACTCTGGACCAGCTGTGGAGCTGTTTGGAGACTGAACCATCACGAGGCTCACAGGCACAGACTTCAAACAGTTCACAAGCTCCACCCCTCCACAAGCCCCGCCCCCTCCACAAGCCCCGCCACCCACACAGCGTGTTCTTGGCTACAGAACACATCAGTCAAATCGTCCACCTGCTTTTACTCCAAGTCTTAAATACACAGAACCATTTTGCAGGATTTTTACCTGCCAATACTCCAAAAGTAACTAAGTACAACAACTCAAAACTAGTTACTGTAATAAAATATCTGACCAACTTCCATCAAAACTAGACTACAAAAGCCTGAAGTCAAAGCATCGTGGCCGCACTGCTGGAGGTCAAAGGTCACAGAGACTCACTGCCCTCCAGGTGAACCACAGGTGAGCTGAGGTGATGAGGGGTCAGCAGGTCACTCACACCGACCCGGACCCGGACCTGGACCCGTCCCCGTCCCAGGTCTTGCACCGTTTGAGCTCAGGGAGCTGGCCGGACAGCGTCCTACGGCAGGTCTGACCCCGCCCCCTGAGGAGGCCCCGCCCATAGCAGAGGCCCCGCCCCCTGCACACCTGGATACCTGAGAAGTTTTATTTGCGAGCCAACCAAAATGCTGCGGTCGAGCTCAGTCAGCCAATCACATCTCTGCATGCAGGGTCACCGATCCCGTCTCAGACTGCCGGGACCGGAACTGGGACCAGGACCAGGACCAGGACTGGGGACTGGGACGGGGACTGGGATGGGACCAGGACCGGGACTGGATCCTGCTCCATCCAGCCCACTTCCTGTCGGTGTGGCGACGCAACCCGTTGGATCCGAAGTTGTGTGGCAAGTCGTCACCGAAGAACCGTAAAAAACAAAAACAATCACGAGTCCCAGAAAAGGTAGAAAACTGAAGCTCGCCGTGGAACAGCGTTCCTCCACGTTCTGCGGCGGCGGAATAAAAAAGTCCAACAGCGGTCGAAGAGACGGAACCGACGGAAGGAAGAGAACTGAGGTACCACAGGTAGAAGAGCATTCACTGAGTCGGAACCTGAACGCATCTCAGCACCTGCAAGAGGCGGGAGGAGTCCGAGCTGCGAGGAGAACCGGGGGAACCGGGAGGAATGGGGGGAACACTGGAGGAACCGGGGGGAACATAAATGATAAAAGAAAAAAAGTCAGGAAAAACTGGAAGAAAAATGTATAAATTGGAGGAAAACTGGGAAGGAATCGAAGGAAAATGAGAGAGAACCCTGGACAGAAACCAGGAAGTGGGAAAAACCAGGAAGTAGGAAGAAACCAGGAAGTGGGAAAAAACCAGGAAGTGGGAAGAACCAGGAAGTGGGAAGAAACCAGGAAGTGGGAAAAACCAGGAAGTGGGAAGAACCAGGAAGTGGGAAGAAACCAGGAAGTGGGAAAACCAGGAAGTGGGAAAAAAAACCAGGAAGTGGGAAAAAAAACCAGGAAGTGGGAAAAGGAGACGACTGCTGGTAGAATCTGTCTGGAAACATGAAGAAGAGGTCAAATAGCAGCTGCTTCACGTCTGCTCGTAAAAATCCTCTGAGAAGAGACGCGCGCACGTGTGTGTGTGTGTGTGTGTGTGTGTGTGTGTGTGTGTGTGTGTGTGTGTGTGTGTGTGTGTGTGTGTGTGTGTGTTTGGGTCTGGAGGCTCTGATCAGGTCCGTGTCCCGCCTCCCTGGTCACATGCTGGACTCTTTGGGCGGCAGGTCTACGTTGGTCACCATGGAAACGGAGGTGATGGTGGAGACCAGCAGGCCGCGGCGGTCCGAGGTGGGCGGGGCCACGGCGGCGGTGATCCGGCGCACCTGAGAGATCCTCTCCTCCACGCAGCCGGCCGACAGGCGGGCCTCGGCGTCGTGGTCCCAGCACTCCTCCACCGTCTCACAGATCTGAGCCAGACCCTGGACACACACACACACACACACACACACATCAGAGTAGGATACACACACACACACACACACACACACACACACACACACACACACACATCAGAGCACACACACACACACACACACACACACACTCACAGTGTGTTTGAGCCACAGGTCCTTGAAGGCCGGCCTCAGCTTCTTGTGCACCACCACCTCCTGCAGGTCCTCCAGGGTGGGGTGCTGACCCACCTCCTCCTCGAACGGCAGCATGTACTCATCCACGGGGCCTGGCAGCACACACACATCTCCACGTCAGTGTGTGCGGGTTTTCGTATGGTCGTGGGGACAAAATGTCCCCACAACATTGGAAAACCAGGCACAATGTCATTTGTGGGGACATTTCTTGGGTCCTAATGAGGGGAAACAGCGTTTTCTTGACCATGTTGTTGTTACTGAAAAAGTAAAAGTGCAAAAACTTTTCTTTGGGGCTAGGCTGTGTGGTGGTCTGGGTTAGGGTTAGGAGTTAGACATGAATGGGAGTCAACGGAAGGTCCCCACAAGAGTGGAAAACCCAACGTGTGTGTGTGTGTGTGTGTGTGTGTGTGTATGTGTGTGTGTGTGTGTGTGTGTGTTACCGTCTGCAGCCTTGCAGCGGGACACCAGCTCCCACAGCACCAGGCCCAGAGAGTACATGTCTATTCTGAGGAAGGAGTCTCTCTGGAAGTTGATGGCTCCTTCCAGGACCTCTGGAGCCATGTAACGCCTGGTCCCCACCTGCACACACACACACACACACACACACACACACACGTTCACACACGTCTACTCTGTGTCTCACTGTCTTATAAACGGAGGCTTTCTGTTTCATCTTGTTCGATGTGTGAAATGCTGTTTTGCTGTGTGTGTTTGATGTGTCGTCATTCTGTCCCGTATCAATAAAGTTTGATTGATCTGATCTGATCTGATCTGATTGGCCGCTCACCTGTCCATGTGTCTCTCCGGGAGGTTTTCCGGGCTCGAAGCAGACGGCCAGTCCGAAGTCTCCGATGACGGCGGTGAGGTCGGAGCGCAGCATGATGTTCTTGCTCTTCAGGTCCCTGGAAGGAGGAGCACAACTCTTCGTCATCATCGCCTTCCTCTTCCTCCTCCTCCTCCTCCTCCTCCTCGGCATCTCTGCCGTCAGTCGGCGTGGTCCAACCTGTGGGCGATGGCCGGTTTGTGTCCCTCTCCTTTGACCCGCGGGACGTCCTCGTGGAGGTAGGCCAGGCCGCACGCCATGGACTCGGCCACCTGGCACAGCTCGCACCAGCTGACCACGTTCCCCTTCAGGAAGTCGCACAGAGAACCCTGCAGACCCGAGGACGGACGGCGGGTTAGACACTGACCAGTCAGTAACTAGTCCAACAACCAGTCCAAGACCCAGTCAGTAACCAGGTGGTAACCATTTAGTAACCAGTCAGTATAACTAGTCCAAGAACCAGTCAGTAACTAGTCCGTAACTAGTCCAGGAACCAGTCAGTAACCAGTCAGTAACTAGTCCAGGAACCAGTCCGTAACTAGTCCAGGAACCAGTCAGTAACCAGTCAGTAACTAGTCCAGGAACCAGTCAGTAACTAGTCCAGGAACCAGTCAGTAACCAGTCAGTAACTAGTCCAGGAACCAGTCCGTAACTAGTCCAGGAACCAGTCCGTAACTAGTCCAGTAACTAGTCCAGTAACCAGTCAGTAACTAGTCCAGTAACCAGTCAGTAACTAGTCCAACAACCAGTCCAAGAACCAGTCAGTAACCAGTCCGTAACTAGTCCAGGAACCAGTCCGTAACTAGTCCAGTAACCAGTCAGTAACTAGTCCAGGAACCAGTCAGTAACCAGTCCAGTAACTAGTCCAGGAACCAGTCAGTAACTAGTCCTCACCCTCTCGTGGAACTCGGTGATGAGCCACAGCTCAGACTCCAGATGTGTCCCTCGTCTCTCGGCTCCAACGAACCTCAGGATGTTCTCGTGTCTCATTCCAGGAGTCAGGAAGACGTCCGTCTCATTCTGCCACGACTCCTTATTCTGGGGGGGGCAGGGGGGGGGTAGACGGTCAGCAGTCTGCTACACAGCACAGTCAGACATGTTGGGGAGTTCGGGGGTTTGGGGTTAGGGGGTCTGGGCCAGGGTCCAGACAGTTCGGCGGTTCAGGGAGACCCAGACCTGGAGGGGGAAGATCTTGACGGCCACGTATTCATTGAGCATCTGAGCCTTCCACACGCAGGCGAAGCGCCCCCTGGCTTTGACCTCCAGCAGCTGCAGGGGCTTGAGCCCCAGCAGGGGGGAGGTGGGGGGAGGGGCCGGGTCCTGGGGAGGGACACAAAGAAAACATGTTATCCAGCCTTGGAGTCTAGGACCGGGACCGTAGGACCGGGACCGGGACCAGGATCAGTGTCAGTGTGTGTGTGTTTAATTAATGCTGTGCTGCTGGCATGAAGTACCAGCAGAGCACCACCAGAGGGCGCCTCTGCACTGTTTCCCCTCAGTTTGGGCTGTCTGGGGTTGTGTGTGTGTGTGTGTGTGTGTGTGTGTGTGTGTGTGTGTGTGTGTGTGTGTGTGTGTGTGTGCTCCTCTGCACCTCGCTCAGGTCCACGTGTCCGTACGGCGGCTTGCGGTGGCGGTACAGCCACACGGCGGTCAGCAGAGCCAGGCTCAGCACGGCGACGGGCAGCAGGCAGGACACCAGCACGTTCAGCACGCCCACGCCAGGGGGCGGAGCCTTCATCACTGACAACCAATCAACAGACAGACGGGGTGAGCAGACAGCGGCAGTCTCGAGTGATCCTCATACACACACTCAACACACACACATCATACACTACCATTCGGCATTCTGTACACAACTGTGTACAGTACACACAAGTCAGGATCACAGGGTCGGAGGACGGGGGTTACTCACGTGGCACGGTGGCGTCGGGCAGGTGTGTGAATCTCTCGTTACAGAAGTTTCCTTCACAGCAGCAGAAAAACACCTGAGGACTTTCCTCTGTGGCCACACACTCCTGTCTGCAACGCAACAACACAACAACACCACAACAGGTCAACCGTCTGCAACACAACAACTCAGCTTTATTTCTAAAGTGCCGATTACAGCGCAGTCATCTCAGACCCTTCAGCAGAGCAGACCGTCAGGTCCCGGGTCTGGAAACACCACCTGTCAGCTCCGCCCACACTGGGTCCACAGTCAGAGACAACCTGTCCCCCGGCGCTGAAGTCAACCAGCACACCGGGAAGGCTGTAGCTACACTCTGTCGGCTCGCTACACGTCTGGGGAAAACCCGAGCTGACGACCACGAGCGAGACGGCGGCGAGAACGCCTCCACCAGCAGGAGCAGCTCCGCCTCCGCCGGGTCCTCGACACCAGGTGGACAGACAAGGCGTCAAACGCAGAGTCCTCCCACTGCCGGCGTCCCACAACTTAACGCTGCTCAGACTGCGAACGCTGCGCCGGACAGAAGACGGACGAATCCCTAAAGACGTCTTGTCTGCTGAGCTGGCGTCTGGGACAAGACCTGCTGGACGACAAGCTGCGCTACGAGGACGTCTGCAAGCGAGACAGGAAGGCTCTGGACATCACTGAGAGCTGGCAGAGGACACCTGGAGACAACCCGGCAACCGCTCACACCTGGAGACAACCCGGCAACCGCTCACACCTGGAGACAACCGCTCACACCTGGAGACAACCCGGCAACCGCTCACACCCGGAGACAAACTGGCAACCGCTCACACCCGGAGACAACCTGGCAACCACTCACACCCGGAGACAACCTGGCATCCGCTCACACCCGGAGACAACCGCTCACACCCGGAGACAACCATTCACACCCGGAGACAACCTGGCAACCGCTCACACCTGGAGACAACCGCTCACACCTGGAGACAACCAGGCAACCGCTCACACCTGGAGACAACCCGGCAACCGCTCACATCCGGAGACAACCGCTCACACCTGGAGACAACCGCTCACACCCAGAGACAACCTGGCAACCGCTCACACCCGGAGACAACCTGGCAACCGCTCACACCTGGAGACAACTGCTCACACCCGGAGACAACCGCTCACACCTGGAGACAACCGCTCACACCCGGAGACAACTGCTTACACCCGGAGACAACCGCTCACACCTGGAGACAACTGCTCACACCCGGAGACAACCGCTCACACCCGGAGACAACCGCTCACACCCGGAGACAACTGCTTACACCCGGAGACAACCGCTCACACTCGGAGACAACCGCTCACACCCGGAGACAACCGCTCACACTCGGAGACAACCGCTCACACCCGGAGACAACTGCTTACACCCAGAGACAACCTGGCAACCGCCCACACCCGGAGACAACCTGGCAACCGCTCACACCTGGAGACAACTGCTCACACCCGGAGACAACCTGGCAACCGCTCACACCTGGAGACAACCGCTCACACCCGGAGACAACCGCTCACACTCGGAGACAACTGCTTACACCCGGAGACAACCGCTCACACCTGGAGACAACCGCTCACACCCGGAGACAACTGCTTACACCCGGAGACAACCGCTCACACCTGGAGACAACCGCTCACACCCGGAGACAACTGCTTACACCCGGAGACAACCGCTCACACCTGGAGACAACCGCTCACACCCGGAGACAACCGCTCACACCCGGAGACAACCGCTCACACCTGGAGACAACCCAACGGCCGCTCACACCTGGACCCGCTGTGGCAGACTGTCTCCCGGTTCGGTCTCACCAGTCACACCCGAAGCGGTTCCAGCCGCCGTCCTAAAGCAGCGTCCAACTAGGACACATCATCCAGAGCTGGACAGCGACTGACGGAGGACTGCCTATCAGAAACCGTCTGCGCCCACCGAGTCCAGACTGTCTTGTCACATCAATGGATCAACAACACAACAACAAGTCAACTGCCCGAAACACAACAACACAACAGGATAACTATCAGGAACACAACAACAACAGGTTCTGGTGGTATAAAGGATCCAGCCTCGGACCGGGTGGAGAACCTGAACCAGTCTCCAGTCCCACTGCTGGACCAGGTCTTGATTGGAACCGGTCAGAGAATTTCAGTCTTATTTGTAAACCTGGCGGCACGGTGGAGCAGTGACTAGCGCTCTCGTCTCACAGCAAGACGGTCCTGGGTTCAAATGGGCTCGGGGCGTCTCTGTGTGGAGTTTGCATGTTCTCTCTCTCCATGTGTGCCCGGGTTCGCTCCGGGTTCTCCGGTCTCCACCGTCCAAAGACACATCAGGTATCTGGTGACCCTGAGCCGGCCCCCGGCGAGAGCGTGATGCTCGTCTGTCTCTGTGGCAGCCCCGAGACACACCGGGACACACCGGGACACACCGGGACACACCAAGAAACACCGAGACACACCGGGACACACCGGGACACACCGAGATACACCGAGACACACCGGGACACACCGAGACACACCGAGACGCACCGGGACACACCGGGACACACCAAGAAACACCGAGACACACCGGGACACACCGGGACACACCGGGACACACCGGGACACACCGAGATACACCGAGACACACCGGGACACACCGGGACACACCAAGAAACACCGAGACACACCGGGACACACCGGGACACACCACAGAAGTGGAGTTTCGATCCGTGAAGCGGAGAACTCAGGGCAGAACCACTGGCAGTAAATACAACGGATGGAGCTTTGGCGGCGTCCCCCACAGTGTTCTCATTGGCTGTATATAAAGGTGGGCGGAGCTAATGTGACGTCCCCCACAACATTCTGAAGCGTCCAGCAGGACGTCTCCGTACTGGACTCTAAAAACCAGATGTAATGTCACTGGTCCAGCCTGTCACAGAGGAGGAGCTGTGATTGGCTGATTGATGCTGAACTTTAAAGCTAGGGTTGGCGATCTTGGAAAACTAGCGTTAGCATGTAGCATCTCCGCCTAGCTAGCTCCACCCAGCTCCCACCCCATTGGAGGAGCTCCCGTTGGCAGCGGAGACGTTCGTGGCGCGTGCGACGCGCGCGGCACTTCCGCGTCCAGTGCGTCCCTGGCGTAACCTGTCCTCAGCGCTTCGTTTCTTCGTTTTTCTTTATTTGCACTACACCAAGTTATGGCGCACTGAACGGTGAGTGAACCCCCAAACATTCGTCTCCGCCATTCTGCAACGACGCTCCGTCCTTCTATGCGTGCACTGAACCAGGGTCAGTGCACGCGTACATGTACGCACAGGGTGCAGGTCGAACGGCGAAGGGATTTGATTGGTTTAAGAAAAGGTGTCCCCTCAAGACTATTGGTTGCTGTTTGTCCCGTTTTCCTCCTGCTGTAGATAGCGGATATTTTCCAAACTACTTCAAAAACACGCTATGAATCGCTTCCCATCAGGTCATTAAGATCATTTTAACCAGTATTTAAAAAAATGTATCTCATTCAAATCGCCAACCCGAGCTTTAACTCCTGAAATCAAATCAGCAGATGATTGATGTGACAATCAGAGTGTGTGTGTGTGTGTGTGTGTGTGTGTACCGGTCGTAGCAGTTGTAGTCGTCCAGCCAGCAGCCCTTCTTCACCAGCTCCACCGTCCCGGAGCTGTTCCTCCAGGAGGCGTAGCAGTGGGACCGTTTGTCCGTCTCGTCCTCGCAGCGCTCCACGCCGCTCCGGTTCGTCTTCTCCAGCTCGAAGTTCACGTTGTAGTACACACACTCCCTGGTGTCCGCCTCCGCCCGGCGCAGGCCTGCACACACACACACACACACACACACACACACACACACACACACACACACACACACACACACACACACACAGAGTTTGAAGTCAAGCGTTCTGTTCTGGTTTGGTGGAACAGGCCTGATGGACCCTCCACACTGAGTCTACATCCAGTCCTGAACCAGTTCAGAACCAGACCTGAACCAGACCTGAACCAATCCTGATCCAGTACAAAACCAGTCCAGAACCACATCTGAACTATTTCAGAACCAGACCTGATCCAGCCCTGAACCAGTTCTGGTCCAGTTTAGAACTGCTTGATGGTTCTCATGTTTCATGGACATCCCATAGGACCACCAGGAGGCGGTGTTGGGTCCAGAGCAGCCCACCCACCACCACCCTGAGAACTCCTCCACCCACACCACCACCCTGAGAACTCCTCCACCCACACCACCACCCTGAGAACTCCTCCACCCACCCTGAGCTCAACGTCGTCTTTCAGAAACACCTGCGCTCTGACTACGTGTGGACGGAGAAAGCTCTGTCCCTGGTCCTGGTCCTGTCCCTGCTCCTGATGCAGCTCCAGGTCCAGGTCCAGGTCCAGGTCCTGGTCCTGTCCCTGCTCCTGATGCAGCTCCAGGTCCAGGTCCAGGTCCTGGTCCTGTCCCTGCTCCTGATGCAGCTCCAGGTCCAGGTCCAGGTCCAGGTCCTGGTCCTGTCCCTGCTCCTGATGCAGCTCCAGGTCCAGGTCCAGGTCCTGGTCCTGTCCCTGCTCCTGATGCAGCTCCAGCTCCAGGTCCAGGTCCTGGTCCTGTCCCTGCTCCTGATGCAGCTCCAGGTCCAGGTCCAGGTCCAGGTCCAGGTCCTGGTCCAGGTCCTGGTCCTGGTCCTGGTCCCTGTCCTGCTCTTCATGCTCAGTATAAAACCAAACAGCACCAATTAGTGGACCAACATGGAAACTCTATGGTTTTCAGTGTTTTTGCTGTTGCCGTGGAAACAGACGTCATTTTTAAGGGAGAACTATGCAAGACTTGCTTTCGCGCTCCCCCTACTGGTCTCCTGTGAAAGTTCACCCCCACCCCCCACCGCCCCGCGTGCAGAGAGCGTCCCACTCCCTTTTCCTTTATTTTCCGCTCGTTAGACAAAGTTTTTTTCTGTCTTTTTGGTTCTGCCATCCGTGAGCACCTCAGGGTGGCGTTGTTAACGCTAGCGAGGGTTCCATGTTTGTTTTACGTGCTTTTGTTAAATCTTCGGCAGCAGCAGTTCCTCGCGTTGCCCGGGAACTTCCTCCGGTAGACGTGCCCGCCTCGCACACTCAAACTTATCGGAAAACAAACACACTCAGACCTGCTGCTTTCAGCTCAGTGCTGCGAACTCACTGCGCTCACTTCTACCAGAGGAGGCGCCACTCCTCTTTATTTTTCAGTTACCAAACGGAAATTAGAACCAATCAACACATCATGCAAAGATCATCTATTGCAACACAATGACAGATGTCGCACTCCAACAACGTTTATCGTTGTAATCCCGTACGAGCGCCGTAAAGCAGGTTTGTTCTCTCAGATGTCGTCGGGTCGCTCCTCTGAAAGTAAGCGCTGTTTTCAGGACCCCGGGGGGAGTGGAGGGACCGGCGAATCACCGGGACAAGTCTTTGTTGCCCCCACAGGGATTCTGAAACACATTTATTGAGGTAAAGAAGTTGCACAGTTCTGCTTTAAAATGTGTAAAAATGAAACAAAACCCTCAAACCGAGTTCTGCCGTTAAAACGGGTGTCTGGAGGGAGGTGGGCGGAGTCACTGGGCGGAGGTCGCTCCTGGAGCCATCTACCGCTCCATCCACAACCTCAGTGAGCTGGCTGTGACTACTGGCTACTGGTCACTGGTTAGTGGCTACTGGTTAATAATAATAATAATAATCATGAATTTTATTTATCATGCACTTTACATTTGTGAAACAAATCTCAAAGTGCTACAGTGGAGTTTAAAAACAACAGTGACAATTAAAAGTAACAGATACAGGCTAAATCAATAAAACACTCATACTTTTACACATCATAAATACAACAGGGAACAAGTAAAATCATTCAAAAGCTTTCATAAACAAAAACGTTTTCAAGCGAGATTTAAATGAGTCCACCGACTGTGGCGCCCTCAGGTGGGCAGGCAGGGTGCTGCAGCCTGAAAAGCCCTGTCCCCCATAGAGCACAGCCTGGTTTTGGGACCTTCAGCAGATTGTGTCGGCGGAGCGGAGGCGTCTGGTCGGGTCGTGTGGGGAGAGAAGTTCTTTTAGGCACACTGCTGCACTACCGTAGACAGCCTGATGGGTCAGGAGGCAGAGTTTGTATTCCAGCCTGAACCTTACCGGGAGCCAGTGACGGTTATGGAGAATGGGGGTGATATGGTGTCGTTTTGGCACCCTCATCAGGATCCTGGCAGCACAGTTCTGGATCGACTGAAGCCGCTGTAGGCTTCTTCCAGAGATCCCGATGAGGAGTGCATTGCAGTAGTCCAGCCTGGAGGAGACAAAAGCATGGACCAGCTTCTCAGCAGCGGGGAGGGAGAGGGAGGGGCGTGGTTTGGAGATGTGTTGGATATGGAGGTCAAAGGAGAGGTGGGGTCAAAGCGGACACCCAGGTTGGTAACGGCAGTTGTTGGGTTGATTTTGTGGCCGGCAAATGATAGGACTGTGGAAGGGGAGGACTTCAGTTGGTGTGGGGTTCCAATTAATAGAAATTCAGTTTTGGAGCTGTTGAGCTGGAGAAAACTGTCACTGATCCATGCTTTAGTCTCCTCCAGGCAGGCAGTGAGTGATTGGATAGAGAGGGAGGAGGTCCGGTCCAGCCTGACACAGAGCTGAGTATCATCAGCATAGCAATGGTAGGAGACTCCATGCCTGCTGATGATGTGGCCCGAAGGGGGCATGTAGATGGAGAACAGGCTGGGCCCCAGCACTGACCCCTGGGGATCCCCACAGGTGACAGCGTGGGACCTCGGCCTGGCTTCCCCAAGGGCCACATACTCAGCCCTACCAGTCAGGTAGGACCGGAACCACTGGAGCGCTGTATCTGAAAGACCAATGAAATGCTGGCGTCTGTGGAGGAGGATGGAGGATGGAGGATGGAGGATGGAGGATGGAGGACGGAGGATGGAGGACGGAGGATGGAGGATGGAGTGGTCGACAGTGCCAGGACTAACAGGAGTGATGGAGAGCCCTGGTCAGAGGCCACCAGCAAATCGTTGGTGACCCTGAGCAGAGCTGTCTCAGGGCTGTGAGCTGAACGGAAGCCGGATTGGAATTTGTCGTACGGATGGGAGGACTGGAGGTGTGTGTGAATTTGAGAGGAGACTACCTTTTCAATGATTTTTGACAGGAAGGGAAGATTGGAAATGGGCCGGTAATTTGATGTTTCTTTCAGGGTCAAGGGAAGGTTTTTTGAGAAGAACTTTAATTACTGCAGTTTTCAATGACTGTGGCAGGTGACCGTGTTGCAGGGAGTGACTGATGATAGTTGTGATTAGGGGGCTCAGTGTGGAAACATGGGATTTGATCAGGGATGAGGGAAGTGGATCCAGGTGACAGGTGGAGGGCTTCATCTTGCGGAGGACGTCCTCCACCCGTCTGTCTGTAACAGGGGAAAAATGGGAACATTTGGAAGCTGGAGTGGCAGAGTGGACCGAATGTTGTCAGTCTTGGATATGAATGTATCCAAAATGCGTCGCATTGTTCGTTATTGTTTGTTCTTTGTGTACGTGGTTGTGGTGCGAGAAGTTTGTTTACAGTTTTAAACAGCTGTTTAGAGTTTCCCGGGTTGTTGTTAATGATGTTTGAGTAGTATTCAGAGCGGGCGAGACTGAGGGCTTTGGAATATGATTTTTGGTGTTGTCCGTAAGTTTGTTCATGGACTGTTAAACCTGAGGCTTTAACCCGCCTCTGGAGGACCCTCCCAGCCGCCTTCTGTCTGCGCCGGGCACCAGCGCCCCACGGAGCCGGTCTGGTGAAAGTCACGGTCCGAGTCTTCAGTGGGGCGTGGGTGTCAAGGACCAGCTGTGGTCCAGTGTTGTAATGGTCCACAAGGGCGTCTGGGGAGGAGTGGTGGGCAGTCTGGGTGAGGTTATGGTTACTGTTTACTGGCTACTGGTTATGGTTAGTGGCTACTGGTTAGTGGCTACTGGTTAAAGCTGGGGTTGGCGATCTTGGAAAACTAGCGTTAGCATGTAGCATCTCCCCAAGGCTCCGCCTAGCTCCGCCCAGCTCCCACCCCATTGGAGGAGCTCCCGTTGGGAGCGGAGACGCGGAGACGTTCGCGGTGCGCGCGGCACTTCCGCGTCCAGTGCGTTCCTGGCGTAACCTGTCCTCAGCGCTTCGTTTCTTGGTTTTTCTTTATTTGCACTACGCCAAGGTATGGCGCACTGAACGGTGAGTGAACCCCCAAACATTCGTCTCCGCCGTTCTGCTACGATGCTCCGTCCTTCTGCGCGCACTGAGCCAGGGTCAGTGCACGCTATTGACATGTACGCGCAGGGGGCAGGTCGAACGGCGAAGGGATTTGATTGGTTTAAAAAAAGGTGTCCCCTCAAGACTATTGGTTGCTGTTTGTCCCGTTTTCCTCCTGCTGTAGATGGCGGATATTTTCCAAACTACTTTAAAAACACACTATGAATCGCTTCCCATCAGGTCATAAAGATCATTTTAACCAGTATTTAAAAAACTGTATCTCATTCAGATCGCCAACCCTAGCCTTAAGGTTACTGGTTAGTGGTTATGGTTACTGATTATGGTTACTGGTTAAGGTTACTGGTTACTGGCTAGTAGGGTTGGGCGGTTTCCAAATTTTGATACCGTCATACCGTCTCCACATTTCGCCCCGGTATCCGGTATTACCGTGACTAATTAAATAAATACAACTCAAGGCTCAGACGGCATCAGCAGACTGCTGGCTGGTCCCCACACCGTTCAGAACTGAAGACCAAACACTGATAATGAAACAGCAACATAATGTGCAAAATATTAACAACTCTTATCAGCAACAGCTTAAAAAGTGCAAATACAACAAACAATTAGCATAACCATCCAGAACAGTTTTTGTGCAGAATGCACCGCGCAGAACAATTAAATTCAGTCACCTTCGTATTGCACAATTTACAAATTGCCGGCTCTCCCTTCTCGTTAGCTCAGAACCCGAAATACTGCCGGTCCGCTGCAGTCCTGGTCTGCTTTGGGACCAGGTCACTGCGTGACTCGCCACCTTTCTCCGGCTCTCTCTCTCTCTCTCTGCCTCTCTCTCCCGCTCTCTCACATGATGACGTCATGTTCATAAACTTCATCAAAAGTCTCCAAAATTAAACTACTGTGGAAGTAAAACTGAACATTCAACCATATAAAAGTGCTGCTGGACAAAGAATCATTTTAGACATTGAATAAATTACATTTTATATTTAATCCTTATCTTCTGTATAAGTGCATTGCCGTTTTCTTCATTGACGGTATTGAAACTGATGCCGCTGCTTTTGAAAGACACCGCCGGTATCCTGATTACCTTATTACCGCCCAGAACTACTGGTTACTGGTTACTGGTTACTGGTTACTGGTTACTGGTTCGTGCCACTAGTCTGAAAGTGACCCAGCCAAAGGGAAAACCGTGGGAACGGGACTCGGACTCTCCACCTTCGCCGCCAGCTTGCATGACGACGGCTAACATTAGCTCGCTGCTGAGCGGCCCCGGGGGGGGGCCCCGGCGGGGGCCCCGGCGGTGGATCTCCTGTCCTCGCTCGGGTCCCCGGACCACTGCACGGTCACAGACCACGGGCAGCACCGGGAACCTCCAGAACCTCCGGATGGACAGGACTCGGGACGGAGCGGCGTCCAGCCTCCGGGACGGACACATGATGGAGCTCCATCACCTGCACCTCCACGGCGCCCGCGGGTCCAGGTTGGAGGTTCAGTCCTGCCAACGTTCCACCGGGCCTGCTGTGGTCTGGTGGCGAGAACCCGGCCCTCCGTGGTGTCAGGGTGAGCCGTCCTCCCGTCTCCACCGGCCGGCAGAGAACCGAACGGCATGCTGGGAGAACGCCGTCTTCAGCTCACTGGAACATTTGTGAACAAGTCCTGAGAGGATGAGGAGGATCCGCCCGCCGGCCTGCTTACCGACCCGCACGGCGACCCGCGTTCCCATGACCTCTGACCCCGAAGCAGATGTGAGAGCGACAGCTGCAGGAGCGTGAGAACACACACACACATTTACATGTCTATACGGCGTGTGTGTGACGGAGCGCCACCTCTGACCTCCAGGGTCTGCCCGTCTCACACACACACACACACACACACACACACACACACACAGGCATCTGCTAGACTTGATCATGTGTGTGCATGTGTTAGTGAGATCACAGGGTGACTTATGAAATGCAAAGTCATGGGAACGCCTCTCTCTCTCTCTCTCTCTCTCTCTCTCTCTCTCTGTCTCTCTCTCTCTAACACACACACACACACACACACACACAGCAGTGTGTGGCAGTGAAACGCTCGTGCGCTCCACGCCAGGCGCTCCGTCCCCCGGCAGCAGTCTGGGGTTTCAGTGCCTTGCTCAAGGACACCGGCACGTGGACCGACGGGAAATCGAACCTGCAACTTTCCAAATGGGAGACGAGCAACCGAGCCCCGGTCCAGACAACATCTGCCCCATCAGACGGGGCGGACCCTTTACTGCCCCCAAACACACACACACACACACACACACACTGCCAGGGCCCCTGGGAGCCGTCGCTGAAAGCACGGCGAGGACCCCCATCTGCCACACAGCACAGCGAAGCTCCGCCCCCTGCGCTCTCATTGGCCCGTTTGAACCTGAGCTGGAATCATCTGAGCTCCTGGAGCTGCTGCAGCCAGTCCACCTCCACCTCCCCCTCCTCCTCCTCCGACTCCATGTAGATGGCAGGAACTCTGGTCCCGGTCCGTGTTCTCCTGGTCCTGGTCCATGTTCTCCTGGTCCTGGTCCATGTTCTCCTGGTCCCAGTCTGTGTTCTCCTGGTCCTGGTCTGTGTTCTCCTGGTCCTGGTCCATGTTCTCCCATAGTTCATGTTCTAGTATCTTGTTCTTCATGTTTTCATGATCAAAACAAACCAGTGTCCGAACATGAAAACTCCGTGGTTCTCAGTGTTTCTGCTGTTGCCGTGGAAACCAGAAAGTTTCAGACCCTTCTGAAACCAGGCGATGAAGCATCGTCATGGAAACGATCCGACGAAGCCCCGAGACCTGAACCCAGTCTGGACTGCTCCAGGAGGAGAAGCCAAGCCCCCCACTCCCATCAGACAGCCCCACCCCCTCCATCAGACAGCCCCACCCCCTCCATCAGACAGCCCCCCCCCCGCCGACCCCCCGACCCGGGGTCATTCATCTTAAAGTGACAAAAAAGAAAACAAAACACGTGCTGCTCCTTTGAATCCAGTCTGAGAGCTGAAAGACCCCCAACCCCCCCAGACCCCCCGAGTCCCCCCTCCACCACCCCCACCCCCACCCCCACCCCCACCCCCAGCCTGAAGGGGGGCTCCTGGTCACCAACACTCCATAAACAACAACAAGCTGTGGGTCATTTCTGTGAGCTGCAGGCAAAGAACCGACTTATGGGAATTAACTAGTAGTGACTGGAATAAAACAGTAACTAGTTACTGGAATTGACTACTAACTAGTTGCTTGGTGGAGCAGCTACTGCGTACTGCTGTTCATTGCTAACTATGAATGCTGGGTAATTGATGAAGGGTGACTGAGTACATGACGGAGTTTCTTCTCTGAATCAATCCTGGAATAATCAGGTGATGAAGATCAAAGGACCAGTTACTGAGTTACTTACTCAGTTACATTCCTTTTACTGGTCAGTCTGAATAATATTCACGTCTGTATCCCAGAGTTACCATGAGCTGAGCTGTCAAAGGAGGAAGATGCTCTATAATCTGATGCTAGAGGAGGAAGATGCTCTATAATCTGGGGTCAGAGGAGGAAGATGCTCTATAATCTGGCGTCAGAGGAGGAAGATGCTCTATAATCTGGTGTCAGAGGAGGAAGATGCTCTATAATCTGGTGTCAGAAGAGGAAGATGCTCTATAATCTGGCGTCAGAGGAGGAAGATGCTCTATAATCTGGTGTCAGAGGAGGAAGATGCTCTATAATCTGGTGTCAGAGGAGGAAGATGCTCTATAATCTGGCGTCAGAGGAGGAAGATGCTCTATAATCTGGTGTCAGAGGAGGAAGATGCTCTATAATCTGGGGTCAGAGGAGGAAGATGCTCTATAATCTGGGGTCAGAGGAGGAAGATGCTCTATAATCTGATGCTAGAGGAGGAAGATGCTCTATAATCTGGGGTCAGAGGAGGAAGATGCTCTATAATCTGATGCTAGAGGAGGAAGATGCTCTATAATCTGATGCTAGAGGAGGAAGATGCTCTATAATCTGGGGTCAGAGGAGGAAGATGCTCTATAATCTGGGGTCAGAGGAGGAAGATGCTCTATAATCTGGGGTCAGAGGAGGAAGATGCTCTATAATCTGGGGTCAGAGGAGGAAGATGCTCTATAATCTGGGGTCAGAGGAGGAAGATGCTCTATAATCTGGGGTCAGAGGAGGAAGATGCTCTATACTCAGCAGGAGGATGACAGAAGCGGTTTCCCTGGAAACGGGGCACTTTCAGACCCGGTGTACGCGCGTGCTGCAGAGCTGCAGCTTCACGTGCATCAGCACGCGGACGCCGCCTCCAGCTCCGTAGTATTTGACCAGCGCGCGCGCGAGCACGCACGCACGCACGCCCCCACTCGCTACTACGAAGCTCCATTCATCCACCCGTCGCGCGTTGTAGTAAAGACGCGCGTGCACGAGGTGGCTGTGTGTGCGTGGAGAAACCGCGTGTCACCGGGTTCGGACGGGCGCGCGCGGCGCTGCCGCTCCGGTATCGATCCGCCTGCATGCCTCAGCACACAATGGAACGGCAGCATGCGCACGTGCACGCACATACACACACAAACACACACAGGCACGCGGGTACGGCTGCAGCCGAGCGCGTCTGACCGGGGAGAGGTGGTGGACCGGCTGGGACCCGCAGGAACCCGCAGGGACCCGCAGGCACGGCGGCACCGCAGACTCGGAGCGCGCGGTGCGAAATGAGGACAGCACATCCAGGAATCCTCAGCCCACCTCACCGCAGCGCCCGCACGCGCAGCCCGCACAGCCCGCAACGCCGCTGTCAGCCCCGCCGCACATCGTTCCTGCGGGATGACTCCACTCCCGCCGCGATCCGCCACGCAGCCAAACCCGCAGCGTGCCCCACTCCCGGTCCTGGTCCCGCTCCTAGTCCCGCTCCCGATCCCGCTCCCGGTCCCGGTCCCGATCCCGGTGCGGGTTCTGCGGTTCTTACCTGCACATAAAGTTCCCAGCAGAAGTGCCCCGCCGATCCCGCACGGCCTCATGCTCCCTCTCGGCTGCGGGCCTCCGGACCCTCCGCCAGCATCGACAGATCCCGGAGCGGGGCGCCGCGTGAACCCGGGACCCGCAGCCAGGCCCGGACAGTCCGGTTCCGGAGCCCCGCGGCGCGGCCCCGCTTCAGCCCGGGCTCGGTGGAGGTCCGGCCCGCAGGACGCTCCCGCAGCGGCCGCAACAAGAGCACAACGATCCCGCAGAGCCGCGTCCTCCGGCCCCCGCCCTCTCCCGCGCCGTGTCCTCTCTCCCCCTCTGGTCCGGGGCTGCTGGGGACACGAGCGCAGCCGGAAGTGAGGCGCGACCAGCGGCGGCCTTCACAATAAAAGCCCCTGTGGATGTGCACTGGGGGAAAGGGGAGTCATAGGCGTGCGTGCGTGTGCGCATACACGCATAGCTGTCAGGGCGACTCTTAATCTGGAAAAAACTTTTCAAAGGATCATCATCTCTGCCGATCAATCACTCATCAATACCTGCCTCCACAGCAGCCAATCAGCTGTCAGTCAGGAAGAGACGTAGTAGAGCGGGAGGCCTCACCTGTCACCAAAGAAATGCTAAAATTAGGTTTTATTCTAATTTAATGTCATTTAATATATTCATTTATTTTGGTGAAAGTTTTTTTTTATCACATTAAAGCAACACTAAGGAACTTTCAGTTTTGGTTGATTTTGGCGGCGCCAGTGGACAAAGCGGTAGAGTTTTGCCTGAAGGAATACCACAGTTCCCATGAGGCCTAGCAAGTGACGTCGTAAATTGCTGCTCCCGGTGGCGTGCTGTCGGACCGAACTGGCCTTCATTTGTTTCCAGTGGCTGTGTGAAGGACGGATAGCGACGAGGTCATGAATCTAACGGTGGCTAAACAATGTTCTATCATGATGTGTCGCATGCCGTAAAGCAGTCC
>NC_043753.1:1251095-1253595 GCF_902148845.1 Salarias fasciatus
TCTCTAATGGCTGAGGCATCAGTCACCAGGGAGAAAACGTGTGTGCATGTGGTCTCTCACACACACAGACGCACACGCACACGCACACGCACATGCACATGCACACACACACTCGGCTAACCTTTATGAAGCCCGGGCTGCTCTCTCCTGACTGCAGCAGGTTTCAGAGGAAAACCTGGTTCAGGTGACGCATGTTCAAACCTGAACCCCGGCAAAGCTCTGGTTCTGGTCCCTGTCCTGGTCTCTGTTCTGGTCCCTGTCCTGGTCTCTGTTCTGGTCCCTGTCCTGGTCTCTGTTCTGGTCCCTGTGCAGGGTTCTGTTAGATCTCATTGATCCTATTGATCCTCCAGATCCACCAAGTTCTGCATCAAACTGGTCTGGATCATGTTGATCAGTCAGGTTCTAGTTAATGACTCTTCAGCTCAGGCTAAAGTTAAACATGGAGTTCCTCAGGGATCTGTCTTAGAATCTATACTCTTCATGCTTCCTGCAGGAGCGTCATCAGGAAGCACTTCATTAAGCTCCGTGGTTCTGCAGGTGAAACATGAGTCTATTGATCAGCGGAACCAGAACCACTGAGAGGAACCTGGACTTCCGTTAGACCAGGACCAGAACCACTGAGAGGAACCTGAACTTCCGTTAAACCAGGACAAGAACCACTGAGAGGAACCTGAACTTCCGTTAGACCAGGACCAGAGCCACTGAGAGGAACCTGAACTTCCGTTAGACCAGGACCAGAACCACTGAGAGGAACCTGAACTTCCGTTAGACCAGGACCAGAGCCACTGAGAGGAACCTGAACTTCCGTTAGACCAGGACCAGAGCCACTGAGAGGAACCTGAACTTCCGTTAGACCAGGACCAGAGCCACTGAGAGGAACCTGAACTTCCGTTAGACCAGGACCAGAGCCACTGAGAGGAACCTGGAGGGACCTCAGGGCCTCTCTAGTCCTGAAGCTGGTCCTTCTATCAGGGAGTCCAGAGACCAGCTGAAGAGTTCTGATCTGGTCATGTGACTCACTCTGATCCTGCTCCTCCAGGGTCTCCTTGGTAACCAGACTGGAGGCTCACTGTGATTGGCTGACAGTGCTAAAACAGCCAATCAGAGCAGAGAAGTGAGTTGAACAGGAGTCACTGTAAAATGTAACTTTGAGACTCGATCTGCACCATGTGGCGGGGGGAGCGCTGAACACAGCTCGTGTGTGTGTGTGTGTGTGTGAGAAGATAGAAGTGGGTCGACTGCCAGCGTGTGTGCGAACATGTGACCTGATGTGTGGAGTGTGTTTAATGCAGTTTGTGAGTTCAGCTGAGGTGTGTGTGTGTGTGTGTGTGTGTGTGTGTGTGTGTGTGTGTGTGTGTGTGTGTGTGAGATTAAGCAGACTGAAGATGTTCCACGTGGAAATGAATCAAACACACGTTCTCATATGTTCTTTTATTTTTTTGATCTCATGAGAACCAGAGCTGATTTCTTTCTCAGGAAAAGGAGAAAGCTGATTGGCTGCTGAGGTTCAGGAGGCGGGACCTCGAAGGACTCTCTCCTCCAATCCAGCGTAGCGCCTCAGCAACTGCTGGTACACCTGAAGAAGGAGAAGAAACCGGGTGCAGGTGGAATGACCGAGGGTCTGGACTCAAACAGAGGTCCTGGACCCAGACCCAGGTCCTTGACTCAAACAGAGGTCCTGGACCCAGACCGAGGCCCTTGACTCAAACAGAGGTCCTGGACCCAGACCGAGGCCCTTGACTCAAACAGAGGTCCTGGACCCAGACCGAGGTCCTTGACTCAAACAGAGGTCCTGGACCCAGACCAAGGTCCTTGACTCAAACAGAGGTCCTGGACCCAGACCAAGGTCCTTGACTCAAACAGAGGCCCTTGACTCAAACAGAGGTCCTGGACCCAGACCGAGGCCCTTGACTCAAACAGAGGTCCTGGACCCAGACCGAGGTCCTTGACTCAAACAGAGGTCCTGGACCCAGACCAAGGTCCTTGACTCAAACAGAGGTCCTGGACCCAGACCAAGGTCCTTGACTCAAACAGAGGCCCTTGACTCAAACAGAGGTCCTGGACCCAGACCGAGGCCCTTGACTCAAACAGAGGTCCTGGACCCAGACTGAGGTCCTGAACTCTGTTGGAGATTGACATTCTCAGTTTCTGCTTTAGGTCCAGGTTTAGAATCAGGTCCAGGTTCACTCTGAGGTTTAGAATTAGCCATACAATCTGTTGGATAATCCGGTCCAGGCTCAGGCCAGTGCCAGGTTCAGGGACTTGACTGTCCTACCTGCTGGGCTGCAGGATTGGGGGAGACCAGCAGCTGCGGATCCGGGGCGTTCTTCACCACCTCGGAGAACGAGACTCCAGACCCAGCCTGCAGACCTGAAACCACAGACCAACCAGTCAGAGACCTCCAAAACCCCCAAAGCAGGATCTGCTCTCCAAAGCCTGAAACCAGGATTACAGCAAGTAGTTCAGCAGCTCATCAGAGGAGGAACTAGCGGGTCGTCTG
>NC_043753.1:1258595-1311095 GCF_902148845.1 Salarias fasciatus
TGTGGGGGAGGAGAGACCAGCTCAGACCACATCAGACCACCGCAGACCAGCTGAGACCACTACAGACCAGTCCAGACCGCCAGCCGGTCTGTCAGCCAGAGTCTCACCAACACAGACGAGGACGGCACAGGCCGTCCCAGCAGGAGGTCCAGATGGGGGGCGGTGGCTTCCAGGCAGATCTCAGACCAGCTCCTGGTCCTGATGTCCAACAGGTTCATCCCGGAGCCTGAACAGCCAATCAGAGCGTGACTTTCCTGGTCAGCTGACCCGCCGTCCGTCCAATCAGAGTCCGGGACGAACCGTCGCTCAGGTCGATGGCGGCGTAGCGACCGAGGAAGAGCGAGGCGGCGAAACTGCTGACCAGCGAGATCCTCTGGACACACACACACACACACACACACACGGGAAGCTGTGAGTCCTGCTGAGCGGCGGTCTGCCAGCCCGTCACACTGGAAGACTTGAGACTGAAGCGGACCTCAGTGTCCTGGAAGTCCTCGGCTCGGCTCGCACGCAGTTTGGCGATCTGGTTCCCTGTGAAGCGCTACACACACACACACACACACACATGAGTTGGGTGTTTGAAAACACACACGCCTTGCCGTCAGGTGTGGAACGCGGCGGACCTCGTAGGCTCTGGAGCCGGTGACCTCGGCCAGGCGCACGGCGCCCCCTGCTGCCTGCTGCAGGGCGGAGCACTGCCGCGACGAGCTGCAGTCCATCCAGACCGGACTGTCTGCCACCGAGAAGCTGCGCTGGAGACCACACACACATCAGAGCACACACACCACACTCACACACAGACACACCACACACACACTGACCTGCAGCAGGTGCACCAGGTCCTGCTGGGGGTCCAGGTGTTTCAGGGTCTCAGACGCTCCTTTTCTCCAGAACACACTGCCATGTTGCTGCAACACAGGGATCCTCCCAACACTCTGCACAACAGCGCGTGTGTGTGTGTGTGTGTGTGTGTGTGTGTGTGTGTGTGTGTGTGTGTGTATGTCTCACCTGACCGCTCCCCGACAGCGCTCGTACACGAGAGAAATCAAAGCCGGCGTTCTTCATTTTGTCCAACAGCAGGTCAAGAGCCTGAAGACATGAGAGCCAATCAGAAGACAGCCTGAGGCCAGCATGCTGCTGGAGAATGTGTGTGTGTGTGTGTGTGTGTGTGTGTGTCCCACCTCGACCCACATGAGGACAGGAGAGGTGACGGTCAGTCCATCAGCATGAAGATGGACTCCTCCCTGAGTCCTGGAGAGAGAGAGAGAGAGAGAGAGGGAGAGAGAGAGAGAGAGAGGGAGAGGGACAGACAGACAGACAGACAGACAGACCGACAGACAGCTGCTGCTTCAGCTTCACAATAAAAGCCTGTGTGTGTCTGAAATCCTTTCAGAATAAAATGCCACCTGTAGGAAGACAGCTCAGAGTCAAAGTGGACGCAGCTCTGGTGGACGACGTCCAAGTCCTCATTGATGGCTGCTGCCTTCAGCTGCAGTGAACACAAGACAGAGGACAGGTCAGAGGACAGGTCAGGGGACAGAGGACAGGTCACAGGACAGGTCAGGGGACAGGTCAGAGGACAGGTCAGGGGACAGGTCAGAGGACAGAGGACAGGTCAGAGGACAGGTCAGGGGACAGAGGACAGGTCAGGGGACAGGTCAGGGGACAGAGGACAGGTCAGGGGACAGGACAGAGGACAGGTCAGGGACAGGGGACAGGTCAGGGGACAGGACAGAGGACAGGTCAGGGACAGGGGACAGGTCAGGGACAGAGGACAGTGTTTTTGGTGAGTCTTCCTCTTTTTCTTATTCAGTTTTTAAAAGTCCAGTTTCTTTTCTGCTCTTTCATTATTTTTGCTGAAGTTAGTTTCTCCTCTCCATCGTTCTCCTGTGTTCTCTGCTGTCTCTCTGTTCTCCTGTCGTTCTCTGCTGTCTCTCCATCGTTCTCCTGTCGTTCTCCGGTTCCTCCGGTTCTCACGGTGAAGTTTGGCAGTAAAGCAGTCAGTCAGTCCCTCCTGCTCACAGAGGGTATCGATCTTTGATCAGATGTTTCTCTTTAAACCGGGAACCAGCTGAGCACCACGTGACTCCTGGACTCTCAGACCTGAACAGATCGTTCTCCCCGCGAGGCAAAGTCCGTCCGAACCTGGCGCTAAATGATTAATTAACTGACTGACTAATCAATTAACTGACTAATCAACTGACTGACTGTCTCGCGCTCTACCATCAACCTGCGCTCCTCTACTGTCTGATCTGCGCATGTGCCGCGAGTTCTGCTGCACGCTGGCGGCGGAGCGGGGTGGGGGGGTGGAGGGGACGGGGGGGGGGGCGGACAGGTAAGAGGGCGTGTCTACCTGCTGCGTGCTGAAGTCCAGGCCCAGGTACAGAGGAGATTCCGCCACAGCAGCCATCAGGAGCGAACACACACACACAAAGTGAGACCAGGCGGAGACGGGCCAGTGGAACTGCGCATGCGCAGTGCTGCTCTGGGCAAACTCCAGTGGTCAGCGAAAGGGGGCGTGGCAAAAAAGCACCTGCCAGTCAGGTGATCTACGAAAGATTCAGGTAATGAGTTACTTTCATCCATAATCCATCACCGCCCCGCCCCACCTGTGTGAGTGAGTGTGCATGCGTGCGTGCGTGTGTGTGCGCGCTCGTGAGTTTAGTTTTTTCTTCATATAATCGCTTTCAGTTGAATTGATCTTCAGCTTTAATATAATTCGTTTGAATTGTTTTTTTTTAATGTTTTTGCTTTTTTTTAAATTTTAAAGATATTTTTCTCTTGTCAATTTTTATTAAAGTTTAACATAAAGTCAAAACAGATGGATGCCAAGATCTATTGTACGGATCATAGTCTCAATTTCCACAGAACATTTCTACAATTTCTACAAAGACAGTGGAACGTGTCACGGAAAGTACAGCAGTGGTAACATAACTGAACAGTAAATGAAAAAATATTTTCAGTACATTTTATACAAGTGAAACAAGTCTTTACTTTTTGTAGCTGACTGTGTTAGATGTTATGTTTTTGTTTCACTTATTTGATAGTAATTATTTTCTATTGGTTAATTTGTGGTTGTTGTTTTATTTTCAATATAGATTTCAAAACCTGAATTGTATTAAAATAAACTCTAAAAAACGGTTTTAGATTATGTTCGTTCAGGTTTTCAAACTATATTTATTGCTTTTAATGGCTATATTGTTTTACTAAATGATATTTGAATAATTTGTTTTGGTCTGTTTTCGTTTTGAACAGTTTTGACCCTCGTCGGACACCGTGCTCAATCAAAGATCGTGTATACCAGTGAAGACGCTTCCATACTGAGCGTGCTGTCAGTCAACGGAAGTGACGTCATCCATCAGTTGAAACGCGCTCAGAGTGAGCGCTCCTCCTCGTGCCCGTACCTCCGTCAGTGGCGTCGGACGTGTCGCAGCTGCGCCATACGCAGATTTTACAGATATTTGACGGACGCGTGACCGCGCGCAGCTCCGGGGAGTCGCGGACACGTCCGCCGCCTTTCTCCCGGCCAACAGCCGGAGGAGCGGCGGGTATCGGAGCCGTTTGTGAGCTACGATAGGAGAAACGCGACCCACTGTTTGTGTCTGAGCGTCACGTGACCGCAGCAGCTGGCGACGCTTCAGCGCGCTGACGTCACGGAAGGAGGAAGATGTCGCTTCAAGAAGCAACGGTCAGTGTCACAGTCACACGAGACGACAGTCCAGGTTACAGTCACACGAGACGACCGTCCAGCTTAGCTTCTACCTTTATACACACGTCTCCACGTGTCTCACTCGACACAGAGTGGTTGGACCGCTGTCTGACTGCGTGGCCGCCATCTTGGATGAGGACTCAAGTGGTCTTAACACAGTTATAACGGATATAAGTCACTAATTATGCATTTTCCCAGAGTGTATAGCTATGGTCTACAGATTATTAATGTATCCTGTCATGCTGAAACACTTGGTTGGTTGTTCACATGAAATTAAACACAAAAACATTGAAATAGAGCTGATTGAGTTTCTCCAGTTTCATCCATATTATAGAGCATCTTCCTCCTAACATCAGATTATAGAGCATCTTCCTCAGTCTGTCCTTTGCCCTGTTTCTCAGTAGTTTCCTGTTGTTTCTGAACTCGTGTGTATTCTATCTGGAACTTATTTCCTGCGGCCCGGTTTCCAGAGGATGGTGGAGCAGAACACTGAGATGAAGCTGAAGAACCTGCTGAAGCAGGACAAGATCCAGCTGTGGAACCCTCCGTACACCGAGGACAACAACCAGCCGGGACTGCAGCACATGCAGGTACTCAAAGCATCCCAGAGCTCTGCTCTGGTTGGACGGCCTGTCCTCTGGTTCCCTGCTCTGATTGGACGGCCTGTCCCCCGGTGGTCTCTTCAGGAGCTGTCCCAGCGCTACGCCGCCCTGCTGGCTCTGCCGCCGCCCGAGGTGAGCGCCGCTCTGGAGTCGGTGCGCGTTCAGGCGGTGAGGAGGGGGAAGGGAAACCGGGCGTTCAGGGAGACGAGCGTGGCCACTCTGGAGCTGCTGCTGCCCCGGGGCAGCAGGAAGGTGAGACGCCGACCGTCTCCTCCGTCCACGTCCTCGCTGTGTCACAAATGCCCGCAGTGACCTGATAAAACGCTCCGGGTCGCCTCCTCGGGGATTTGTGTCTGCAGGAGTCCGGAGAGAAGACCCTGGTGGAGACGAGGCTGGACGCGCCGGCGCAGCAGCTGGTGGACAGGTTGGTCTTTACTGCGGAAGACGTTCGTCTCTTCAGAGGACAGACAATCCTCTGACGGTCCGGCCGTTTGTTTGCTTCAGGATCGGGGAAGAATTCAACCTGAAACACATCAAACTGATCGTGAACGGGAAAACTCTGAGTGTGGGTGAGTCTGAGACAGGAAGTGACTGCTGTGAGACAGGAAGTGACTGCTGTGAGACAGGAAGTGACTGCTTTTTTTATTTATTAAGAGACTAAACAGAACAGACAAACATAAAACATTCAGACAGACACACACCGTTCACACATGTCATTACATTCAGAGGTATCGGCTCTACCGCCAGGGCAGACGTTATTAAACAAAAATAACAACGTTCATAGGAAAATAGGAAAAACAACAATAAGCAACAATAAGCGGGGAAGTGACTGCTGTGAGACAGGAAGTGACTGCCGTGAGTCAGGAAGTGACTGCCGTGAGTCAGGAAGTGACTGCCGTGAGACAGGAAGTGACCGCTGTGAGACGTTCATGACCTCCCAGAAGGTTCTGTAACTGGTTCTCATGTCCACTTTCAGCTGATCTGTTTATATGATCATCTCAGTTTTAGAACAGTCTTTGTCGAACTTGAAGTAAGTGTGCGTGTGTGTGTGTGCGTGCGTGCGTGCGTGCGTGCGTGCGTGCAGGCCAGCGTCTGGATGAGCAGGAGGTGAAGAACAACAGTAAGGTGATGGTGCTGAAGCTGAGTGACGCTGAGTGGAAACAGCAGCTGAGTCAGGAGGAGGAGAAGAGGAGGAGGCAGGAGGAGAGCCTGCAGAGGACACACAAGGGCTTCCAGATCCTCTCAGAGCGAGGTGGGGGGGTCGGGGGGGTCAGCCAGTCAAACAGCAACTTCAAATGAATCAATAAAATGTGTGTGTGTGTGTGTGTGTGTGTTTCTCAGAGGGCTATGATGATCCAGAAACGACTCCTTTTCTGGAGATTGCAGACCAGAAAGGAAACCCGCTGAAGATCCCCCATAAAGAGAAGAAGGTGTGTGTGTGTGTGTGTGTGTGTGTGTGTGTGTGTGTGTGTGTGTGTGTGTGTGTGTGTGTGTGTGTGTGTGTGTTTTCTTACTGTGTGTGTGTGCAGGCTCTGATCCTGGCGATGGGTTTCCATGAGAAAGGTCGCTCTCTGATGAAGAAGCAGCAGTACGACGACGCTCTGATCCACCTCCTGCAGGCCGACCAGCACTTCAAGTACTTCCTCTTCCTGTCCTCTGACTCCTCCCCCTTAGTCTGTGGCCGCGCCCTCCCGCCCTCTGACTCCTCCCCTCCCTGTGCAGCCAGTGTGGCTCCGCCCTCCTGTCCTCGGTGGACAACTCGGCCGTGCTGCAGCTGGACATCGTGTGGTGTTACCGCGCTCTGGAGGCGCTCAGCTGCCTGCAGGACGCCGCCGGCCGCCTGAGCCGAGCCGAGAGCGTCTTCCTGCAGTGCTACGGAGCCGAGAGGGAGCGGCTGAGGATGCTCAAGGTGGGGGGGGGTGAGACATGAAGGGGGGGGCTTTGTCTCACTTTGAAATGAGTGAGAAGAGGAATTTATGATCAGAAGAATGAGATGATGGTGTGTGTTTGTGTGTGTGTGTGTGTGTGTGTGTGTGTGTGTGTGTGCAGGGTAACACTGGCAGAGAGGAGGTGCTGTTCCTCAGGCTGTACCTCCTTCAGAGCCTCCTCTCCTACATCGAGGGGAACGACAGGAAAGCTCTGCAGCTGCTGTCCTCAGTGAGTCCTCTTCCTGCTGCCCCCCCTCCCCCCCCCTCCTCCCGTGTAGGACAGTAAACAGTGTGTGTGTGTGTGTGTGTGTGTGTGTCTCTCAGGTGGAGTCTCTGTACAGCAGACTGTCTCTGGACTCGGGGAAGGTGGCTCAGCTGCTGGATCTGGGATTCACTGAGCGAGAGGCTCGGCTGGGGCTGAGAGCCAGCCAGGGAGACCTGGGGGGGGCGGCCGAGCACATCAGCACCAGGAGGGAGGTGAGCGAGTGATGGTGGGGGGGGGGGCGGCAGGGGTCAGGGACAGCGGTCTGACCCCCCCTCCTCCTCCAGGAGCAGCAGCAGCTGAAGCAGCAGGAGGCGCAGAGGCGGCGCCGCAGGATGGAGGCCATCTCCGCCCTGACGGAGCTGGGCTTCTCCCGCCGGGACGCCGCCCGGGCGCTGGAGCAGGCGGGAGGGGACGCCGACTCCGCCTACTCTGTGAGGCTCCACCCCAAACTCCACCCGCTGCGCGCACACACACACACACACACACACACACACACACACACACACACACCTCACCACTCCGTGTGTGTGTGTGTGTGTGTGTGTGTGTGTGTGTGTGTGTGTGTGTGTGTGTGTGTGTGTGTGTGTGTGTGTGTGTGTGTGTGTGTGTGTGTGCTCAGATCCTGGTGGAATCCTCTCGGCTCTCCAACAACAACCAGCAGGAGGCGCTCAGTCCTCACAAGGTGGAGCAGGTAGAGACGGGAGTGGGCGGAGCCTCTTCTGCAGGGCGGCCAGTCGAGTGTCTGTGTAATCCAGCTCTGTGTGTGTGTGCGTGTTGTGTGTGTGTGTGTGCGTGTTGTGTGTGTGTGTGTGAGCAGCTGCTCTCTCTGGGGTTCCTCCGCTCGTCCTCGGAGGCGGCGCTCTCCGTCACCGGGGGAAACGTGGAGGAGGCGACTCAGCTGCTGCTGGACCACGGCGGCGTCGTCCCCCCCCAGCTGCTGGGCGCCTCGTCCCCCGGCGTGTCCTCTTCGTCGTCCTCGTCTCCGTCCTGTGAGGAGCCCGCCTCCTCCTCCTCCTCCTCCTCCTCCTCCTCCGCCCCCTCCCCTGCAGGTAGCTCCCGTCTGGCCGCCGGCGCGACGAGCCAATGGGAGCGCGGCTCCTGACCGTGTGCTGCTGTGTTCAGAGGAGGCGCAGCTGGTGAAGGAGGTGCTGGAGGACCTGCCCCCCCACGAGGAGGACCACCTGGACCTGACGCTGGAGGAGGAGGCGCAGCTCATCGCCTCGCTGCGCGGCTTCCTGAGGCCTGCTGGGACGCCGCCCTCAGCGTGAGGCGTTCAGGGACGCCTCGTTCAGCCCGGCACCGGCGCGAGGCGTTCAGGGACGCCTGGTTCAGCCCGGCACCGGCGCGAGGCGTTCAGGGACGCTGGGTTCGGCCTGTAAATAGTCCGGTCCTCGAGAATCTGCAGCCTCCTCCCTCAGGTTTGCTCTCTGGAGGAACTTTCCCCCCCAGAGGATTATTTTTGGGTTTTGAGTGAAAACAGGAAGTTGGGGTCAGATGGAGCTTTAGTTTGGCGTCTCAGACTGTGAGTAATAAAGTCTTTTCTACAGAGAAATGGGTGTTTGTGTGAATTCGTGGCCTCCCTTTTCCCTGTTTCCATGACAACAGCCTCTTCATAAAGTTGTTTTCAGTTATTTGTCCGAAGCACATTTCCTGTCAGCCGACTGTTTAACCCACAGACATCAGACCAGAAGCCTCGCTGTGTGCGGTGAGACGTGTCTGAGTGGCGGCCATCTTGGAGAGGGGCTCAGAGACGCAGCAGTGCATGACAGTGGGTGGAGGTCAGGAGGTCAGGGTTCCTTCTCCATCTTGAAGTGGGATGATTCTCCGAATTTTCCACAGAATTCCAAACGGTTTGATTTGTTGAACGGTGAAAGGTGTGGCTCTGACACGGGACGCTTGGATGGTTTAAAAACTAAACCCATCAAATACAAAGAATGAATTTGTATTTTCTGTCTCTCTTGTGGACGTTCTGATTAAACCTGTAGAATCATGTTTCACTGGTGAAGAGTTCATAAAGAATAAGATGAGAGAGCTGCTGTTAAAGAGTGAAATAAACCAGACGACAGACTGAATCCTCCACTCTGCCTCCAGGTCCTCCACAGGAAATTCAGCTGACTCACATTATTAACCTGTTCCTGCTGCTTCTGGAGAGAGAACCGACCGGAGAGCCTCTGTCGGCTGAAATGCAGTAAATACAGGAATCAGTGAGTCCTGCTGCTCAGGTTTTGTAACAAACCATGAAAATGATCGATCTCAGAGCTGTCATGAAATAATTTTATCCAATATGATAAGTTTTGAGCATTCAGACATTTTATTTTCTTTGTTTAACGTTTTTGGGGGTTTTTTTCGGTTAATATTGTAAAAATGGCGTCTTCCATTTTTCCCAGAGGAGGCTGACTTCAGTGGAGGCTAAACCAGACCAAAAGAAGATGCTGGAAGAAGACTGGAGGAAGGTCAGACTGAATCTGGATGAGAGGCGCTGATGCTGGACGCCGTCATCAGTAAACCAGTAGTTTATAGTTCTGGTAGTTTACGGTAGTTTGTAGATGAGCAGAAGGTTTCATGAGACTGATGTTCCACTGAGGCTTTACTGTTCAGGTATTTATCATGTCGAAACTCAGTATGAATCAAAATATAGTCAATAGAAGAGCAATAACAATCATAATAGTGATGATATTAATGGTGATGAAACAACAGGGCAACATAATGATGATCAAATTCATGCATCATATCAACAACAGTCAGGAGAATCTCAGTCCCGTTCATTTGGTTGTGTGTGTGTCAGTGTGTCCTCCATGTCTGATGTTTATGATGAACTGCAGTAGAAGTTGAAACCTGATGGATTTTTGGTCACTTCATGGTGAAACTGATCATTTCTCAGTGCTCTGTGGGAGCGAGGTCCCCTCGCAAGATGGCCGCCAGCAGGCACAGTGGCGCCAATCCACAGCAGGCGAGCGAGGCATCTGTGGATATGATGTCTGTGGGTTTAGCGTCATGTGACTGTTTTACCGTCGTGTGATTGGATAGAAGGGGTTTATCGTGTTAACAGAGAACCTCCGGTTTGATCTGCAGGCTTTAAACCAGGAGCTTCAACAACCTGCAGCTCCGGTCGAGCCGGTTCAGCCCGGCGCTAGCTTCTCGGCGCTAACGCCTCCGCTCAGGAAACAGCACAGACACGGGGTTTGATAAAAAAGGAGTGTGTTATTGGAGGAGGTTTATTGGAGCTCAGCTCAGAAGTAGTTGACGACCCTGCGGATGGACTGGATGTTGGGGTTCTGGGCCTGCCACTCGTTGTGGCTGCAGTAGTTCCCGCGCTCCACGATGTACATGCGGCCTCGGAAGTTGGGCTCCTCGTACATCACCCAGCTGTGGACGGAGGCAGAGGACAGGTGAGGCAACGGCGGCGGCGGCACTGCTGAAGTTTAAGCTAGCACGTGCTAATGCGCGCGACCTCTGACCTATCGTCACAGCCGACCTCCGAGCTTTAGCTTCATTAAAGGTCCGTTGATTCTGGTGTGTCAGAACGCAGGAAAGTCCCGACTCCACCAGAAGCCTGCGGCCGGCGGCGGTACCGGGGATAGCGCCGGTGTTAGCGGTGCTAGCGGCGCGGCGGTGCTAGTGGTGCCAGCGGAGGTGCTAGTGGTGCCAGCGGCGGTGCTAGCGGTGCCAGCGGCGGCGGCGGTGCACTCACGCTCCGTCTCCGTAGACCTTGAGGGAGTTGATGCAGTTCTTGGACAGGCCGCGGCTCTGCAGGAAGGGACAGTCGTCGCAGATCTCCACGCACTGGCCGGAGAAGTTGCAGGCCTCGAACAGCTCGATGCGGTAGTGCTCGCCGTGCTGCAACAGGAAACAGGAAACACGCCGTCAGACGCCGCCCGGGCCGAGAACCTCCACCCTCGGCTCACTGCCACACCGCCTTCAGCCCGGAACACACTGATGAGTCCTCGATTGATAAAGGCTTCATGGAAACAGTTTCTGTTTCCATGGCAACTAGGACCAGGATCAGGACCAGACCTGGACTGAAGACCAATAACCACCGAACCGGTTCAGAACTGGATTTTTCCCAGAGGAGTCTGACACTGCTGCCCTGCCCCCCCTGGCCCCGCCCCCCCACAGACCCGACCCGGGTGCTCACCATGCGGATGGGCTTGCAGGAGCCCATGTGGTCGTTGTGGGAGTTCCACCTCTGGAACTCTGGGTACTCGCCGTGCTCCAGGATGTACTGCTGGCCCTTGAAGTCAGGATGGTCGAAGCAGATCCAGGCGCCGCTCTCCACCCGGATGGAGTTCACCCTGCAGACACAGGGGGCGCTACAGTCAGCTCAGAACCTCATCCAGGGGTTCCACACCCTCGGAACCTCATCCGGGTGAGGTTCTGAAGGTTCCCACCCTCAGAACTCTGAGGAACCCAGCAGATCCGCCGTCCAGGCAGAGGGTGGATCACATGATGCTGTACTGAGAACCAGAGAGCTGATCCTCGGAGAACCGGAGCTCTCGGTTCCACAGTAGAACCCAGCATGTCCTGAGGTTCTCCGTGTTCTTGGTTCTTTGGTTCCGGGTCTTTAAAGGGGTCAGAATTTGGGTTCTCCTGCTTTTGTAGATGACATCGTTCCTCTGCGTTCTCCGAGCTGAGACACGGAGGAAATGTTCTCCGTGTTGAGACTGTGATCGCAGTGCAGTGGTGGACGGTGGACGGTGGACGGTGGACGCGGTGCAGTTGTGGACGGTGGACGGTGGTGGACGGTGGACACTCACCTGTTCATGAAGCCACGGTCCTGGAAGTTGTCGCAGTCACCTCTGACCTCCAGCTTCCTGCCGGTGAAACATTTCCCCTCGAAGAAGGTGATCTGAGGACAGAGCGGCACACTGGAGGACACTGATCACCAGAGGACAGGGGGGGGGACAGGAGGACAGACAGGAGAGGAAGACAGGAGGGGACGGGAGGAAAGACAGGAGAGGAGGGGAGGACGGGAGGGGACCGAAGGACAGGAGGGCAGAGGGGAGGACAGGAGGGGACAGGAGGATGGGAGAATGGGAGGACAGACAGGGGAGGAGAGCGGAGGACAGGACGGGACGAGAGGGGAGGTCACAGGAGGACAGACAGTGGAGGATGGAAGGATGGGAGAGGACAGGAGGGGAAAGACAGCGGAGAACAGCAAAGGGCAAGAGTGGCCAGACAGAGGACAGGAGAGGACTTTGACCGTGTGGGACATGTGGACGTCCCGCAGCGTGACTCACCTTTCCAGAGTACTGAGACATCTTTGTCCACTGGACGTCTTCCAATCTGGCCTGAAGCGAAACTCTCAGTGTAACAGAGAGAAAGTTGGACGGCTCAATATATACGGGCCGGGGACGGGGTCCCGGGACGGGGGACAAAGGGACGGGGTTAGGGTTTGTGCTGCCTCGACGCTTTCCCTTCATCCCCGTGTGTCTGCTGATTCTGCTGTGTGTGTGTGTGTGTGTGTGTGTGTGTGTGTGTGTGTGTGTGCTCAATAGAAAGTGCCGGGCTGCAGCTTTGCAGGTCAATGGCGTTGCACATGCCTCGTTTCCACGGTGACGTCCTCACCTGTCCTGCTGCCGGTCCACGTCCCGCCCCGGAGACGGAACTCTGGAGAACACTCGGGGTCCTGAAGGGGGACGGGGTGGAACCCCAGAGACCGGAAGGTTCTCCGCCTGCAGCAGAACTTCAGACTCTCGATTTAATAAAAACCCTCAATGAAACGTCTCTCAGCCGCAGGACGGAGTCCATCTGGACCGTCTTCACTCAACTGGAGACAAACTGTCTCTCAGACACCCGAGTGTGAAACATACCAATAACATTCCCCTTGTCCCCCCTGTCCCCACTGTCCACAGTTCTGTTTGGTCTTGGACTGTTTGTCCTCTGGCAGCTGGACTGAGGACGGATTAAAGAGTCTTCTGATCTGAAAAGAACCTGACTTTTATTTTGGTATTTGAACGCACCACGGGCGCCGAGAGCAGAGCTTCACACTGCAGAACGTCCCTGTCCCCGAAAACCTGTCCCGTCCCCGAAAACCTGTCCTGTCCCCGAAAACCTGTCCTGTCCTGTCCGAGGCTCACAGCCTCATGCTGCCATTTGAACGAATCGTTCAAAACTAACTCGTTCGTTGGAGGCTAACGGCTAAGCTAACGGCTAAGCTAATGGCGGCAGCCAAGCTAACAGCACAACAAAATGCAAACGCGAGTATTTTCACCGTCAGACCACATTATTTATTTCTTTTTCCCCAACGACAGCCGAGTTTTCCATTTGCGTGAGAAATGTCAGGCGTGGCGGGAGGCGTGTGCACGGGAGCCTGGGTAAACTGGGAAAGATCTTCATAAACTGGTAGGAACCCTGGTTCTCTGTAGGAACCCTGGTTCTCTGTAGGAACCCTGGTTCTCAGGTCGGTGCTCTGAATGTGAAAAAGACGAGCGTAAACAAATATAAATGAAAAACATTTATTATTCTTGGTAGAAATTCACAATTCATTAAAAAATAATTCATCAGTTTTCTTTTCCAAAACTTCTCCCTTCAATTTTACACCAGCAGCTCCGTCTGTCTCCTCGACGCTCCGGAGAACCTGACAGGGACCAGGTCTGGAGGAGAACCTGACAGGGACCAGGTCTGGAGGAGAACCTGACAGGGACCAGGTCTGGAGGAGAACCTGACAGGGACCAGGTCTGGAGGAGAACCTGACAGGGAGCAGGTCTGGAGGAGAACCTGCAGAACCTGGACAGCAGCAGCATGTTGGATGGTTTGATAGGCACACGGTGACACTGCGACTTTATAAGATTCAGGTTCTCCGTCAGTTTGCTAATAAAAGAACACACACACACACACACACACACACACACACACACACACACACAGCAGGGACCATGCTATGAACATTTACAATGGGAGAACACGGTCATCCTTGTTTCATCCGTCCATTTTCAACCACTGATCTGGACCAGGTCCCAGGGACAGCAGTCCAAGCAGGGACACCTAGACTCCCTGTCCCCAGACTTCCTGTCCCCAGACTGACCGGTAAATCCAGAGCTTCTCCTTTCAGCTCTTTCTTTACCACAACGGAACAAAACGACGACTGATCACTGCAGAAGCTGCTCCACCCTCCTGCCAGCCTCTCCTCCACCCGTCCTCCACCCTTCCTCCATCCTTCCTCCACCCTTCCTCCATCCTTCCTCCACCCTTCCTCCGCTCTGAACCCTGAGATTCTAAAACTCCTCCACTGGGGTCAGGGTCTCTCCACAGACCTGGAGAGGACAGACCACCTTCTTCCAGTCCAGGACCAGGGTCTTGAATCTGGAGGTGCTGCTCTTCGTCCTCATCACTTCACACTCGGCTACAAACCGCCCCAGTGCATGATGGTCCAGGTTCCATGGAGCCAACAGACAAAGTCATCTGCAGAAAGCAGAGATGAAATCCTGTGGTCCCCAAACCAGACCCCCTCCGGGCCCTGGTCCCTGAACCAGACCCCCTCCGGGCCCTGGTCCCCGAACCAGACCCCCTCCGGGCCCTGGTCCCCGAACCAGACCCCCTCCGGGCCCTGGTCCCCGAACCAGACCCCCTCCGGGCCCTGGTCCCTGAACCAGACCCCCTCCGGGCCCTGGTCCCTGAACCAGACCCCCTCCGGGCCCTGGTCCCTGACCCAGACCCCCTCCAGGGCTTTGGTCCTGAACAAGGGGCCCTGGACTCCGTACTCCTGAAGCCCCCCCCCCCCCACAAGGCACCTTGAAGGACGGGGTCGAACGCCTTCTCCAGGTCCACCTAACACATGTGGACTGGTTTTTGTGAACTCCTGTGAACCCGTGACTTTTTTCTGACTCCCAGGGACAAGAAGGCCGGGGACTCCGGGGTCCAGGGTGGGGCTCCGGGGTGGGGCCCCGGCTGGGGTACCAGGTGACGTCTGGGCCTTTGATTCTGTTCCTCTCATGGGGGGTTTTGAGCTGACCTCAGTCCGGCCCGTCACCCAGGACCTGTTTGCCCTGGGGGGCCCAACCAGGGGCAGGAAGCCCCGAACAACCTGGTCCCGGGATCATGCAGGATCTCCAACTGCCCCGCCTCGGTCCGGGGGCGGTTCAGGAGGTTGTCCATGTTCTCCCGTTGCTAATGTTCATAGGGTGCTGTCCCAGGAGAACACGGACCGAGACCCGGAGCAGAACCAGGACCAGGACCAGAGTTCCCTCCATCTACAGTCTTGTTGGTGACCTGGAGCTCCGTCGTTCTGTCAAAGTTCCAAACTGAAACTGTGAAGCAGGAGGAGGAACGTTCTGTGCTGCTGGTGGAACCCCATGTTCTTCCTCCTCACGAACTCAGAGCTCAAGGCTTCAGGACTGAAGGAGTCTGAGGGGGTCTTCAGAGTCCTCCGCCCGGCTGGAGGAGCCGTGGAGGTCTCCCCGGGGGGCGGAGCCAGGGAGAAGGTCTGGGGAGTCCACGGCGGTCAGTGTCGAGAACCGCAGGGCAGAGGGCGGAACGCCACCTCCATGTTCTCCTCCAGGATGATGTCGAAGCGGCACATCAGAGGCCTGAGGACACACACAGTGAGAACCTGCACCCCCGGGAGTCCCTGGCCTCCGGCGCCGGCTCACCTGTCGGGCCGGTCCAGCGGCGTGAACCGGATCCGGAGCAGGCGGATCTTGTACCGCGGCCCGATCACGTTCCCCGTGTTGATCCTCAGGGAGATCTTGTGGACGGGCTGGAGGTCGTCCTCGAACTGCGCTAGCAGGCGGGTGGAGGTGTACTGCTCCAACCGCAGCAGCTTACTGCCGGGGGGGGGGGGGGGGGGGGGCAGGAGAACCGGCGGGAACCGGGGGGAACCGGGAGGAACCGGGGGAACGCATGAGGAACATGACTGTTGTCATCATTGTCATGGTTGTTCTGTTGTTGTTTGCAAACACTCACTGGTCGATCCGGGTCTCGGTGACGTTCCTGCCGCTGTGGAGCCGGATGTGGACCACGCCCCAACGGAGGTACTGGTTCCACGTCACCATGTCCACCCTGTAGCTGAGCTCTGACACACACACACACACACACACACACACACACACACACACACACACACACACAGTTATTTGAGTTAATTGAAGGCCTTTTCAAACTGAATTGTGGACGTGTGTGTGTGTGTGTGTGTAAATGTTTTTCCATCCTTGTGGGGACCAAATGTCCCCACAAGGATAGGAAATCCTGGCACGATGTGCCTCGTGGGGACATTTTTTGGGTCCCCATGAGGGAAAACAGTGTTTTCTTGACCATGTTGTTGTTACTGAAAAAAGTAAAAGTGCAAAAACATTTCTTTAGGGCTACGCATTGTTTTGGTGTGGGTTAGGGTTAGGAGTTAGACATGAATGGGAGTCAACGGAAGGTCCCCACGAGGATAGAAAGACAAAAGTGTGTGTGTGTGTGTGTGTGTGTGTGTGTGTGTGTGTGTGTGTGTGTGTGTGTGTGTGTGTGTGTTCTTGTATTTCTATCCTTGTCGGGGCCAAATGTCCCCACAAGGATAGCAAAACGTGGAACGACGTGCCTTGTGGGGACCTTTTTCCGGTCCTAAGTAGGAGAAACAGTGTTTTCTTGACCATGTTGTTGTTACTGAAAAAAGTAAAAGTGCAAAAACATTTCTTTAGGGTTAGGCTTTGTTGTGGTGTGGGTTAGGGTTAGGGTAAGGGTCAGGGTTAGGGGCTAGACATGAATGGGAGTCAATGGACGGTCCCCACAAGGATAGAAATACAAGACTGAGCGTGTGTGTGTGTGTGTGTGTGTGTGTGGGACTCACTCCTGTACGGCAGTGTGCTGGTGGTGCTGAAGAACACTTTGGTCTGTCCCAGTCTCAGGAGAGCGTCTCTCCAGCGTCGCACATCATAACCTGCAGGTCACCAGTCACAACGTCAGCATGCTAGCTCCCAGGTTAGCTTCAAGGCTAAATCCGCTAGCTTCAAGATTAGCTCCAAGGCTAAAGCCAGGTTTCCACTTGCACGATTCTGTGGCACGCATTGGCACAAATCGGGTCGCAAACTACTCATACAGTGGCGTGACGTGTGCGTAAACCCGTCGTGACTGCGTGCCATGTCGGGACGAGAATTTTGAAATGTTCAAAATTTTGGGCTCGACAAAATATCACGACCGGGCCGTGAACTATGCGCCAACTGTTCGTGAACTCGTCGGGACAATGCGGGAGGATGCGTGCTGGTCGTGGCATGGCAGTGCGTGCCATGCCACGACCCGGGGTTGGGGAAGCCCCCTTTTTATATGGCGTGGTGAATTGTGCAACCACGTCATGCCAATGCGGGAAGCACGTAAACTATGCACAAACTATGCATGAATGCGTCGTGCCAGTTCGTGACACTGACGGGCGCGCATTCGTGAACGGTGCGTGAACTAGTCGTGAACAGTGCAGGAGCCTGACACTTCAGTGGCTCCAGATTGGCACGCCTTGCCACGACAACATCGTGGCAAAAAGTCGTGCAAGTGTAAAACTGGCTTAACTCCGCTAGCTCCAAGTTTAGCCTCAAGGCTAACTCAGCTAGCTTCAAGTTTATCTTCAAGGCTAACCCCGCTAGTTCCAAGGTTAGCTTCAAGACTAACCCTGCTAGTTCCAAGGTTAGCTCCAAGGCTAACTCCGCTAGCTCCAGGTTTAGCCTCAAGGCTAACTCAGCTAGCTTCAAGTTTATCTTCAAGGCTAACCTTGCTAGTTCCAAGGTTAGCTCCAAGGCTAACTCCGCTAGCTCCAGGTTTAGCCTCAAGGCTAACTCTGCTAGCTCCAAGGTTAGCTTCAAGGCAGTTTCCGCTAGCTCCAAGGTTAGTTTCAAAGCGATCCATTAGTTTTAATGTAAAACCCGTGTGTGTGTGTGTGTGTGTGTGTGTGTGTGTGTGTGTGTGTGTGCGTCAGTGGAAAACTGCTCTTCTCTCCAGCAGAGTTTTTGCCAACAGGATTAATGTTGCCTGTTTTTTGTGGCTGTAAATACACACTGACCTCTCAGCTCTCTGAGCCACTGTGTGTGTGTGTGTGTGTGTGTGTGTGTGTGTGTGTGTGTGTGTGTGTGTGTGTGTGTGTGTGTGTGTTTTCTGTGCTCTACACGTTGCTTCAGTTCTGACACTGGACATTCCAGCGGCTCCTTCGGACTCGAACCGGGCGCCCGGGGCTCGGACCCACCTAGCACAGGGCAGGAGAGCGGCCTGAAGGCCTCACACTGCAGACAGCGGCCGTCCAGGAAGTCTCCGTAGGACGAGCAGGGGTATCCGGTGAGCGTGCACGTCCGGTTCAGAGCGCACAGGTAGAGGAAGACCGAGCGCTGGTGGTCACACACGAAGTAGGACTTCCCTGCAGGACACACACCAAGCTCAGTATGTGAGTGCGTGTGTGTGTGTGTGTGAGTGTGTGTTCGATTGAACCTGACAGGTTCAACAGTTGCCCCTGTAGTTCTTCAGTGGGGCAGGTGGGGTTCTACCAGTTGCCCGTGGCTGGGGCAGTTAGTTGTCACCTGAGAATATGGTCTTGGGACATCCCGGCTGGTCGGTTCCTCCGTTGGCGTAGAAGTCGATGTGTCCGTGAGTCCCTCGCAGTCCGAACGCTGCCGAGAGAAAACACACTGTCAGTGAGCCGGGTTCACCAGCAGGGGGAGCCGCTTCTCTAACCGCCAACTTCAGACTCTCAACACCTTCATCTCGACTCTTGTCGAGTACGACTGAACAGCTGAGACACTGGTCCTGAGAGACAGGTGTTGGGGACATTTGGTCCTGAGAGACGGGTGTTGGGGACATTTGGTCCTGAGAGACAGGTGTTGGGGACATTTGGTCCTGAGAAATGGGTGTTGGGGACATTTGGTCCTGAGAGACGGGTGTTGGGGACATTTGGTCCTGAGAGACGGGTGTTGGGAATATTTGGTCCTGAGAGATGGGACATCCAGGACTTTGGGACTCACAGTCCATGTCGGTGTGCAGGACGTCCACGAACACGGCGTCGGACGGGTCCAGCCTCTCCTCCGGTGTGGCGCTGGTGAACATGGGTCCTGCCGGGTCCAGACCTGGAGGAGGGACAGGACGGACTGTCTCAGCTGTCTCCAGGTGGGCCTGTTGGACACGGCGCCACCTCCTGGTTTACCTGTGATCCGTCCGATCCGTCCCTTCAGGTTGGCTCCTACGAACCCGGCCAGGTGAGCTCCCAGGCTGACGCCGATGAGGTGGACCGAGCTCAGGGACGCCCCGTCCTCCTGGGGACGGACGGGACAGACGAGACATACAGAATCACTCATTTGTTCATTGGATCTATAGGTTCTGGTTCTGTGTCTGAGCTCAGTAATCAGTCGTGTTTCATTCGGGATGTTGCGGTGGAGGGGCGTGTCCCTGGTTTGATGGACAGCTGAAGGCCCGTCCTGGAGGCGGCGGCGGCGGTGAGGGGACCGCCGGCCTCCAGGTGGCGCCGCTCTCACCTCCATGGCGCGGATGAAGCCGGTCAGGTTGTGGGCGGCCTCCCGGGTGTACGACACGGCGGTGAAGTAGTTGAGGTTGGCGGCGCCCTTGTTCCAGTCCACCACGATGACGTTCAGGTCCTCCTGCGCCGCCAGCAGGTGCACGATGTGGTCGATCCAGATGGGCGGGGCCCCAGTGGGCCGGTAGCCATGGATGACGAAGGCGGTGGGCCGGCGCAGGTCGAGCAGCGGCTGTGAGGACGGGCGGTGGTGCCGGAGCTCCCGGCCGCAGTCCAGGTTGGAGCGGGTGTAGAGCAGCAGGCGCACGTACAGGCTGGTTCCCAGGAGGCAGTGCGACAGGTCCAGGTCCGTGAAGTTATCACACCAGTCCCCCGCGCCGCTCTGCTCCTCACCTGCAGGGGGCGGCAGAGAGCAGCCAACTCTGACGCCACGCTGTACAGCAGCTTCCTCCTACCCTTTGTGACAGGTGTGTGAATGCTGAATAGAATCATAGAGTCTGTGTGTGTGTGTGTGTGTGTGTGTGTGTGTGTGTGTGTGTGTGTGTGTGTGTGTGTGTGTGTGTGTGTGTGTGTGTGTGTGTGTGTGTGTGTCACTCAGACCTGTAATCTACACACTGACTGGGTCAAACAGCACAGGCGATCCTCCACAGTCACAGATCACCACATCACTTGGCAATCAACCACACACACACACACACACACACACACACACTCGGGCTCCTTTTTCCTCTGGTTCCAGTGAGGTTTGGATCCGGTCTGGAGGAATCTGAGCGGATCACACTGAGTCGACATGTTCGGCCACATTTAGCTCCACTCCGGCCTCGACAGGATCAACCTTCTATAAAAAACCCTCATCCTGGCCCCGCCCCCTCCTGGTGGCTGTCAGAGCTAGGGGGCGGGGCTAAGCTCGACCGGCAGAGTGGTCCGCCACCTGCCAGTAATCTGTCCTAATCTGTCCTGCTGTCCCCCCACTCCTCTCTGAGTCCCGCTGCCTCTGAGCAGCGCCTCCTGGACCAGGAGGTCCGTCTTACCTGAGCAGAGCCAGAGGAGTCCCAGCAGGAGCAGCAGGTCACGGAGGAGGAGCATCGCTGAAGCAGAGGAGACGCAGCCGGGAGGTCCGAACCCAGGGACGAGGAGAGAGGAAGTGAGCAGGGAGGAGAGCTGAGAGGGAGACGGAGCAGGAGGGGCGAGGGGGAGGGGGAGGGGGAGGGACGGGAGGAGGATGGAAGAGAGGAGGAGGGACGGGAGGAGGGACAGGAGGAGGAGGAGCGACGGGAGGAGTGATGAGAGGAGGAGGAGGAGAAGGAGGTGACTTGCCATCCAGTATCAGTCTCAGGAGAGAGGAAGTGACCACAGAGGAGGCGAAACAATGACAACAAACTACGACCTGCAGGAGGAGCAGCTGCTCTCCTCCTTCTCCTGCTCCTCCTCTTCCTGCTCCTCCTGCTATTCCTGCTCTCCTTCTCCTCCTTCTCCTGCTCCTCCTCTTCCTGCTCCTCCTGCTATTCCTGCTCTCCTTCTCCTCCTGCTCCTGCTGTGGAGGGGGGAGATCCAGCAGGCTGAATGTGGCTCGAAGCTCAAAGTCGTCAGAAACTTAACGAAGTTCAACTGATCATGTAGCAGGAACAGAGCTGGTTCAAACCAGTCTGAACCCATCTGAACCAGTCCAAAACCAGTTCCAAACCAGTCTGAGCTCATCTGAACCAGTCCAAACCAGTCCGAACCCATCTGAACCAGTCCAAAACCAGTTCCAAACCAGTCTGAACTCACCTGAACCAGTCCAAACCAGTCTGAACCCATCTGAACCAGTCCAAACCAGTCCGAACCCATCTGAACCAGTCCAAAACCAGTTCCAAACCAGTCTGAACTCACCTGAACCAGTCCAAACTAGTCCGAACCCATCTGAACCAGTCCAAAACCAGTTCCAAACCAGTCTGAGCTCATCTGAACCAGTCCAAAACCAGTTCCAAACCAGTCCAAACCAGTTCCAAACCAGTCTGGACCCATCTGAACCAGTCCAAAACCAGTTCCAAACCAGTTTGAACCAGTCCAAAACCAGTCTGAACTCACCTGAACCAATCCAAACCAGTTCCAAACCAGTCTGACTCCAACTGAATCAGTTCTAAACCAGTCTGAACCCATCTGAACTGGTCCAAAACCCAGTCCAAGGTGGTCACAACCAGTCTAATTCCAGTGAAACCAGTGTGGAGTGTTTGAAAATTATGTAAAGTGTGAAAACGCTCCCCAGAGCCGGCAGAATTCATCTGAACTCTGCTTTTTTCTGACACTAACATGTCTTTCACAGTTTCTTTTCATCTGGATTTAATGTTGCTCACATCGTGTTCACAGAGGATGTGACGGGTGGGGGTGGGGGTGGGTGGGGTGTTCAGAGCTGCTGCTCCTCCTGCTCCCTGGAGCTGTGATTGTGGGTCCCCGGGAGCCAGCAGTGGTATTAATAGCAGCAGAGTGAAGCCGCAGGGCGCCCAGCCCGTCCTGCCCTGTACTCAGCATAAACACAGACGCTCAGCCGCCGCCGCAGCAGCCTTCAAAGTAAAATACAGTCTTCATGACACACCTCGGCAGGTCTGCCTTAACATCAACAGGAATAATGACGGTGTGTGTAATGTGTGTAGCTGTGAGGTCAAAGGTCACCAGGATGTTCTATTTGTGAGAGTGTTCCACTAAAGCTGCTCAGATTATCAGGACTAAACCTGAACATATTCATGTGCCAGTATGAGGCCATGATAATTATAGGATGACCCGGCACACCCGGGCCATGCTGGAACCTCTCAGACCTGAATCCTTCTGTGGAAACGCTTCTCACAACCAGTCCAAACTGGTCACAACCAGTCCAAAACCAAGCCCTAACCAGTCCAAACTGAACATAACCAGTACAAAACAAAGTCCTAACCAGTCCAAACTGGTCACAACCAGTCCAAACTGAACATAACCAGTCCAAAACCAAGTCCTAACCAGTCTAAACTGAACACAACCAGTCCAAAAGAAAGTCCTAGACCAGGGGTCGGCAAATGGCAGCCCGCGGGCCAAATGCGGCCCGCCGAGCCGTCCAATCCGGCCCGCAAAATGGTTTCCAACGCACGCACACACGTACCCCCCGGGCTCGCGACCGGACGCACGCACCCCTTGAACAGATGCAAACGGACACAAGACGGATCTCGCGCAAATCCCCACCTCTCTCCTGATCTGCGAATCAAAGCCCCCCCCCCCCGCTCGGCCCGCGATTCAAGTGCCCCAAAAAAAGTGGCCAGATGCCAAATCTAATTGCCGACCCCTGTCCTAGACAGTCCAAACTGGTCATAACCAGTCCAAAACCAAGTCCTAACCAGTCCAAACTGAACTGAAAACCAAGTCTTAACCGGTTCTAACTCTTCATAACCAGTTCAAACCTAGCCTGGCATGCCAGACTGACTTTATTTATGTGTTACACATATAAAGACAGTCTGACACAGCGCCATTGGGGCAGCATTTCAACCTGGCAATGAGAGGCGGGACTATTGAGCGGAGAGAACCAATCCAAGAAACAAGGCTGTGACGCAGCCACCATGCGCTCCATTGTAGTGTTTTGTAGTCCAAAACATGGGATCATGGCGTGGAGTTTTATGTCCGTTTTACCTCCAAATTCCACCGGACGCTAAAGCGATGCGTTGCGCCGGCGTCTTGTTCCTAAAGTCAACGCACACCGGGAGCGCGGCGCAGCGCCGTTTAGAAGTGGCGACCTGAAGTGAATCACCAGCGCCATGGCGCGCGCCTGCGTTCTGGTGATCCGTCGTAACACCGGTGCTTCTGGGACGCGGCGCGGCGCTCTGGCGTCCGGTGGGATTTGGGGGTTAGAAAGAAAAGCCTTCAGAGCAGATTCTCGCTGTGGTTTCAGCCAAATTCAGTTCGTTCAAAACTTCAGAGCCGTGGCAAAACCTCGCTGTGTTGCGGCCGCCATCATGATTGTTTTGAGGGGGGTATAATATGACGCAACGCTAACTCCGCCTCTCATGGGCTGTGATTGGCCCGGCAGAAGTTTGCCAGGCAGAAGTCAGATTCAAACGGCGCCGTCCCAGACTGTTTCCCCATGAAGCCCTGAGCATGGAGAGACAGTCTGGCGTGCCAGGCGAGTTCAAACCAGTCCAAAGCCAAGTCCATACAAGACCAAACTGGTCTTAACCAGTACAAAGCTTTCAAAGTTCACCTGAATTAATTTTACTGATTAGGGATTTGACCTGCTGATGTGCATGCAGTGTTTTTATTTCCCATTGCCCCTGAAGGCAACACACCAAACTGAGGCTTCAATCAATCAATCAATCAATCAATCAATCAATCAATCAATCACTCAATCAACTAACCAGCAACAGTCCAGGTCGGCAGAGAGGCAGAAGGACAAATGTGGGAACAGAGACCAGGACCACGGAGACAGGCACGGTGGAAAACAGATCTGGGATCCCCCCTGGAACCGGCTCAGAGGGTGGTGTTCAGCTGGACCCCCCTGGAACCAGATGTGGGAGTTCTCTGGTGAGCTCCTGGTGACCGGGTAGTCCACGTGTCCCGTTCGGGTACAGCCTGGTCAAGCCACCTAGAGCGGACTGCATGGACCCCCCCCCCCACATGAAGTCCAGCATGGGGGGCGGTGCGGCTTCCTCGTCATCCCGCAGAAGCAGGACTTGAACCTGGAACGTCAGCGTTGCTTCCCGGAACCGTTCTCCCGACTGTGACCTCCTGCAACCTGACGGGGAACAAACACCCTGCTGCCGTCGGCATGGCAACCTGCAGAGACTCGGTCCTCCAGATGGCAAAACACACCGAGCAGCGTCTCAGCCCGGATTACAGTCTGTGTGTGTGTGTGTGTGTGTGTGTGTGTGTGTGTGTGTGTGTGTGTGTGTGTGTGTGTGTGTGTGTGTGTGCGTGCGTGCATGCACGCGCACGTGTAAATGAAGTTAAATCTTCTTCAAACTGCAGAACCACATCAGTAACAGGACTGAAACAGTTTTTATTCTTGTAATTTGGTTCTATAAGCACAGGTAGCTGATCCACCAGCAGAGGACCCGAATCCAGGGACAGCCGGTAACTGCAGGGGCAGCTAAGTCCAGTCACTTGGCCCTGGTGTCACATGGTTCTGGTGTCACTTGGTTCCGGTGTCACTTGGCCCTGGTGTCACATGGTTCTGGTGTCACATGGTTCTGGTGTCACTTGGTTCTGGTGTTCCTGAAGCCTGGGTTCCACCGCTCCTCCTCTGGTGGTTCTTCACGGTCCGGGTCGGGTTGTCGTGTTTCCACTGAGTAAAGCTGTGGACAGAATCCAAAGACCCGTTCTTGACCCGGACCTCTTCTGGGTTCTCCTCCGTTGAGGTTCCAGGTTCTCCGGTCCGGGTTCCACAGGGAGGAGCTCCCACACTGCCCTCTGCTGGTTGGTGGAAACCAGCGTCCCTCTGGACAAACCGCCCGGTTCTACAGCTCATCAGAGGAGGAGCTAGCGGGTCGTCTGCAGGAGCCGCTTCGCTCTCTGGTGGTGGAACTCCACCCAGCGCCGGCTGGGGACGGCGTTCAGACGCTCCTCTGAAGAACAGCAGAGGAGCGTCTCCAAGAGAACGTTCTCCAAGCTGGAACCCAGAGAACCGAGGCTCACGGCTTCACTCTGGGCTGAACAGAGCTGCTGAGGAGCGACGGACAGAGAGAAGGACCAGGACCACCGGAGACTGAAGGACCGGGACCACCGGAGACTGAAGGACCAAGACCACCGGAGACTGAAGGATCAGGACCACCGGAGACTGAAGGACCAAGACCACCAGAGACTGAAGGACCAAGACCACCAGAGACTGAAGGACCGGGACGGGACCACCAGAGACTGAAGGACCAGGACCACCGGAGACTGAAGGACCAGGACCACTGGAGACTGAAGGACCAGGACCACCAGAGACTGAAGGACCAGGACCACCAGAGACTGAAGGACCAGGACCACTGGAGACTGAAGGACCAGGACCACCAGAGACTGAAGGACCAGGACCACCGGAGACTGAAGGACCAGGACCACCAGAGACTGAAGGACCAGGACCACCAGAGACTGAAGGACCAGGACCACTGGAGACTGAAGGACCAGGACCACTGGAGACTGAAGGACCAGGACCACCAGAGACTGAAGAACCAAGACCACCAGAGACTGAAGGACCAAGACCACCAGAGACTGAAGGACCGGGACCACCAGAGACTGAAGGACCAGGACCACCAGAGACTGAAGGACCAGGACCACCGGAGACTGAAGGACCAGGACCACCGGAGACTGAAGGACCAGGACCACCAGAGACTGAAGGACCAGGACCACCAGAGACTGAAGGACCAGGACCACTGGAGACTGAAGGACCAGGACCACCAGAGACTGAAGGACCAAGACCACCAGAGACTGAAGGACCAGGACCACCGGAGACTGAAGGACCAGGACCACTGGAGACTGAAGGACCAGGACCACCAGAGACTGAAGGACCAGGACCACCAGAGACTGAAGGACCAGGACCACCAGAGAGTGAAGGACCAGGACAACCAGAGACTGAAGGATCAAGACCACCAGAGACTGAAGGACCAGGACCACCAGAGACTGAAGGACCAGGACCACCAGAGACTGAAGGACCGGGACCACCGGAGACTGTAGGACTGGGACGGGACCACCAGAGACTGAAGGACCAGGACCACCAGAGACTGAAGGATCAAGACCACCAGAGACTGAAGGACCAGGACCACCAGAGACTGAAGGACCAGGACCACCAGAGACTGAAGGACCGGGATCTACTGTACTGGGACAGTCTGAACGTTGCAACCGAGGCTTTCCTTCTGCAGAACCTGGCACCAGCTGTTCCCGTCTCTCTGATCATTGACAGTCCCCGCCTGAGGCCGATTGTGCGGAGTCATTTGGGACATGTCTGTTGAGACGTGTCCACTGGGACATGCCTATTGTGCTGTGTCCGTGATGACTTGTCCACGTTTTCAGTCTCCCTCAGAGCCTTTTCTTCTGCCACCATCTGAACTGAAAGTGTTTGTCTCTTTGGCGTAAGGCTGCACGATTAATCGATTTTGAATCATAATCGACTTTTTGGGTTAAGACGATGTTAAAAACGCTGAAATCGTACATGAGCGATTTCGGCTTTTCACATGAACGCATCCTTTTTGGTGCCTCTAAAGGCCTCAGTATGCTTCCCTGTCGCAGGGACGTCGTTCATACGCCGGCAACCCTACACCGGCAACCTTACGCCGGCAACCCTACGCCGGCAACCCTACGCCGCCACTGAACATATCCTGCTTCTGCGTCAAGGGAACGCCCTCCTCTGCAATTTCACCGCCAAGCCGCGAGGGGGCGTGGCGGTGTCTTTGTTTTGCAATCGGCAGTCACAACAACAATGTGGCTTCCGTAGCTCCAGCTTTACCTAGACATAGATCTATAGACATAGATCTATAGACACGCTGCACTACTGAACATATATCTGCATATATGACATATCTGGCGACCCCGGGCTGTGGTGGAGGAGAGGCTGAGCGGACCGTGATGAAATATTGGTGAAACTAATGAGTTTTTGGACGATTAAAGCCGTTTTAGGAGCGGCGATACACATAGCCCCGTCTGCTAACAGTATAGGGATGTGCACCGCTCAGTTTTTGATCTAAATTTCTCCCGAAGCACTGTTCGAATCAGAAACGCATTCGGGGTGAGTTCTGCTTTATTCTATAAGCAACGCGAAAGCGGACCAATCACAGCCCTCGACGTTTACTTCACCACGCGTCGCCTCGACGCGAAGTCAGGATTTTTGGGAGGTGCGCGTCAAGTCCCAGCGTAGCCCGACGTCGCGGCGACGGGGAAGCATACTGAGGCCTTAAGCCACCGTAGTTTCTCCAGCCGTCTCATGACGTCATGACGGAAGTGCGTTCCTGCCTTCGCTCAGCGTCTGGTAACTAACAACAACAAGCATGGCTGCTGCTGGAGAAGTGACATTTGTTCAGGGAAGTAAAGTTTTAGGCTGTTTTCATACCGACTTGGGCATCTGGATCGACCTCGGACCTCCTCCTCGAAGCGGCCCCGGCTCCACCCAAAGGTAGGTCGACCCAACGTGAAAAACGTGTCACACTGTCACTCCCGGCTTTTTCTTTTACAAAAAGTGACACTTTGTTCATTTTATTTTTTGTTTTAAGTAGGAACAGGGACCTGGAGTGTGTTCAGATAAGGTGCTCTTAATCCCAGGGGATTCTTGTGTTTATTTGCAACAGAATTAAGTTCACTGGCAGTAAGGATGCATATTTGAGATTGATTGTTCACTTTGGATTTTATAATTGACCGTTTTGCACTATTCAATCAGTAACGTGATTGTAACTTTTGGACTTGGGGTTTGTTGAATCCAAACAGAGCAAACAGAGAAAATAAGGTTCAATAAAAGACATTCAAAGTACTTTATTCATTTTTATTTATTTATTTATTTATTTATTTATTTTATTTATTTTTTTTTTTTTACAAAAACTCGTAATCGTAATCGAAAAATTGGGTTTCAGAGAAAATAATCGGGATTTTATTTTTAGGCAAAATCATGCAGCCCTACTTTGGCGTTTGTCCTCGTGAGTCCAGCAGGAAGCAGCTGTTCTTCAGACTCTGCTGGTCTTCATGTCTTCATGTCTTCATGTCTTCATGTCTTCAGAGTGAACCGGATGATTTCTATTTGCATTTCCACAGTTTGTCCAGCAGGTGGCAGAGTGTCCTTCAGGATGAGGTCAGACCTTCACAGGTCAACTCCTCCATCTGTTTCATCACTTGGTTCAGGTTCTGTCCACCCGGCCTGGAACCTCATCTGACATCAGTCCTGTCAGTGTCTGTTTTATCCGTCAGAAACGCTCCTTCTCATCCACTTCCTCTCTTTTCTCTCTTTTCCACCTTCATGTTTTCAAAACTGTCGAAATCGCTGCAAACTGTTTCCTTTCATTCAATAAAAACAAAAATCAGTAACGTCTGAAAGGAGATGTTCGCTACACCTCAGGGTGTCTGCGCTTATTTCCTCATGTGTCTCACACACACACACACGCAGTCTCGTATTTCTATCCTCGTGGGGACCGTCCATTGACTCCCATTCATGTCTAGCCCCTAACCCTGACCCTTACCCTAACCCTAACCCACACCACAACAAAGCCTAACCCTAAAGAAATGTTTCTGCACTTTTACTTTTTTCAGTAACAACAACATGGTCAAGAAAACACTGTTTCTCCTACTTAGGACCGGAAAAAGGTCCCCACAAGGCACGTCGTTCCACGTTTTGCTATCCTTGTGGGGACATTTGGCCCCGACAAGGATAGAAATACGAGAACACACACACACACACACACACACACACACACACTTCCTGTGACAGCTGTTCCTCCTCTCTCACTGTAACTGCTGCTCCACACACACCAGCAGCTCATCGTTCAGCTGAGGGTCCGTCGGCCCCCGTTGCCCCCCCGTTGCCATGGCAGCGGCCATGCCAGCCTGCTACCACGGAGCCATCAGCCGGCTGCAGTGTGAGGAGCTGCTGGGGAAGAAGAACAAGGACGGAGCGTTCCTGATCCGGGACAGCGAGACCATCCAGGGAGCCCTGTGTCTGTGTGTGTAGTGAGTACCAGCACACACGCACACACACACACACACACACACACACACACACACACACACACACACACACATACACCAGTGCAGAGAGAACCACACTGGAGTGATGGACCTGCTGGTTCTGGTCAGAACTTCTGGACGTTCCAGTGATCTGATGGTGATGAAGCACAGCCTGGAACCAGAACCTCAGATCACGAGAAGACAGAACTGATCAAAGCCTCTCTGGTCGTTTCTGCCACAGACAACCGCAAAGACGGGGTCAGAGGTCAAAGAGCACCATGTCTTCATAATGACGAACACGACGTCCAGAGGCCGAGTCCGGCTGCAGGAACTGCTCTGTGAATGACTCCGGCAGCCGGGTTCTGTCTGGGTTCTGCTTCCGGGCCTTTCAGGGTTCTGGACTTGTTCTTGTTCGGGGTAGCTCAGATGTTTTGGAGGTCGAGTTCTGGAGTCGGCGTCGTTCTGCGGCTGTTCTGCCTTCAGAGGTGCAGAACCCTGACCTGAGCAGTGTGCCGCGCTGTTCCGGTAGAACCTGGTGTGCGTTTCAGAGCGTTGTTGTGTAAACCGGTCCGGATGTTCCCGTACCGCTCTAGAGGTGTGGCGGCGATGAGCCAGTGGGGCCTTCAGGTGACTGAGGAGAACCGGTTCCAGGCTGTTCTCTTCCCTCAGGTGTCAGCTGAGCCGTCCACGCTGCCTTCACAGAACCGGAGTCTGGGTTTTCCACAGCAGGCTGCAGGCACCTGAACGCAGCAGGAGGAGAACTGACTGGAGGCCGGGGGCGGAGCCGGGGGCGGAGCCGGGGTTCTGGACTAACTGGTCCCCCTGTTAACTGGTGACCCACTTCCTTCCACGTCCTGTTTTGCTGCTAGATGTTAAAAACTGACAGAACGCAAAGCGGAACATTGATGAGTCAGTTACAGCAGCAGCAGCACAGGAAGCCGGTCACCAGATCACAGGGAAACCATTTCATCCAGAACTCCACATGTACTGGTTTATGGAAGAACAGATTTCAGACTCGCTTCAGAGAACCACAGATCCATCTCCAAAGAACCCTCATGACGATAAACACGTAGCTGCTCAGTGGAACAGTGTCCCATCATCCTTTGTGCTTTGGCCTCCAGTGCGCTCTGACTGCTGCTCTGAGCTGTCAGGACGCTGAAACTAAAATTCACTTTCAGATGAGGACTGCAGGAAATATCTTCATGGTGAAAACAAATGATCGGGAACTTCTGAGGAACATCCGATCTTTAGAACAACATGAAACATGACGAAGAACACTGAAACTCTGAGACTGCTGAAGCTAGGGGCTCAGGAAGTTAGCATTAAAGCTCAGGAAGTTAGCATTAAAGCTCAGGAAGTTAGCGTTAAAGCTCAGGAAGTTAGCATTAAAGCTCAGGAAGTTAGCGTTAAAGCTCAGGAAGTTAACGTTAAAGCTCAGGATGTTAGCATTAAAGCTCAGGAAGTTAGCATTAAAGCTCAGGAAGTTAGCGTTGAAGCTAATGTGATGCTAACAGTTTTTGTCTTTTCAGTAAAGAGAAGCTGATTTACACCTACAGACTGATGCAGACACACACCGGGAGCTACACACTGCTGGTAACACACACACACACACACACACACACACACACACACACACACACACACACACACACACACACACTGTCAGCAGCAGTGTTGGTCGTCACGGTTTTGTCTTGACATTGTTTTTCCACCTCCTCACTGATGTTTATGTTTTTGATGTTCCTGTCTGTCTTTGTGTGTGTGTGTGTGTGTGTGTGTGTGTGTGTGTGTTGGCTGCAGACAGCTGGAGGTGAGCAGGAGCTGTTCTTCAAGACTCTGGAGGATCTGATCAATCACTATAAGAAGAAGAATCAGGGTCTCGCTATTCCGCTGCGATGCTCCGTCAAACGGAAGACGGCTCTGCTCATAAAAGCTAGACCAGACCAGAGACCGGACCAGTGGCTCTACCAGAGTTCAGACCAGAAACCACAACAGAGACCGGACCAGAGCCCGGCCCACAGACTGGACCCGAGACTGGACCAGAGACCAGACCAGAGCCCGGCCCACAGACTGGACCAGGGACCAGACCAGAGACCAGACCAGAGACCGGCCCACAGACTGGACCAGAGATCGGACCAGAGACCGGACCAGAGACCAGACCAGAGACCGGCCCACAGACTGGACCAGAGATTAGACCAGAGACCGGACCAGAGACCAGACCACAGACTGGACCAGGGACCAGACCAGAGACCAGACCAGAGACCGGCCCACAGACTGGACCAGAGATTAGACCAGAGACCGGACCAGAGACCAGACCACAGACTGGACCAGAGACAGGCCCAGAGACAGGGCCCGAGACCGGCCCACAGACTGGACCAGGGACCAGACCAGAGACCAGACCAGAGACCGGCCCACAGACTGGACCAGAGATTAGACCAGAGACTGGACCAGAGACAGAGCCCGAGACCAGACCACAGACTGGACCAGAGACCGGATCAGAGACCGGCCCAGAGACTGAACCAGAGACAGGCCCAGAGACAGGGCCCGAGACCGGCCCACAGACTGGACCAGAGACTGGACCAGAGACCGGCCCACAGACTTCACCAAACGGTAGATACAAAGCCAGGTAAAAGCCCTGATCCAAGACCCCATCAGAAACCAGACCAGAGTGAAGATGAGACCGACCCGGACTATGAGAGTGCGTTCCTCTTCTTCCTGGTCTTCTCACAGCGCTCCGCTTCAGATTTCACAGTTTTCTTTGTTTCTGCTTCAGATTGTCCGAACTCCGACGACTACGTGGAAGTTCTTCCTAACTGATGGGATCGCCGGAAACCTGCTGGAGATCCACTGGAGATCTGTGAGAGATCCACTGGAGATCTGCTGGAGACCCATGTGAGATCCACTAAAGATCTGCGTGAGATCCACTGGAGACCTGCTGAAGATCTGGATGTCTGCCAGATATCTATTCCTGTAAGAATCATTCCCAGTACTCCTGAGAAGACTCCTGAAGACTCCTTCTTTCCTGATTCTGGTCCTGGTTCCGGTTCCTGATGTGGCTCCTGAAGAGACTGACCTGGAACCCAAACGCTGAGACCTTGTCTTCCATGAGGGGACTTCGTTCTGGGGTTTTCTTGTTCCTCTGATCACTCTGAGGTTCTCCTGGAGCCTCTTCTATCGAACATGCTCTGGAGACCGACGGACGCCAACCGAAGTCACATGACCGATTCTCCGCCGCTAAGACAGCCAGAGCAACACGGGCCGCAGAACAGAACACAAGCTTTTATTTTGGTAGGAAGCTGATATGTAAACACAGCAGGAAACACTTCAGATCAGGAAACTCCTTCAACACGACACAGCCGGCTGAGTCCTGAGTCCACGGTTCTCTGGAGAACATGAGAACCTGCACTGGTTTCAGGATGATTCTGGACTGGTTCAGGGTGATTCTGGACTGGTTTCAAGGTGACTAGTTTCAGGGTGATTCTGGACTGGTTCAGGGTGACTCTGGACTGGTTTCAGGGTGATTCTGGACTAGATTCAGGATAATTCTGGGCTGGTTTCAGGGTGATCCTGGACTGGTTTCAGGGTGATTCTGGACTGGATAAAGGTTTGTCAGGTTCATCATTTTGTTCTTTTTGTTTTCATTATTTTGTTCATGAGTGTTTTATTCTGATATTGTTTCCTTCTGGGCCGATTAAACGAAGTCCCTGAACCAGGTTCTGAGTGAACGGAGCCGTTTGTTCCTGCAGTGAGGCGAGGACCTCAGAGCCGAGCGGAGCAGAGGACTCTGAAGAGAACCGCCTGACCACACTTCCTGTGAGGTTCTCACCTCCACCATGCTCTCTTGCCACTTAATTTTTCATTTCCTCCCTCGTTCTTTGAATTGCGCCTCTCTGTTGAGCTCTTCTTCTGCCTTTATGATTGTTTTCTTCTGACTTCAGAACAGGACAACAACTTTTTACAAAACAGTGAAAATCAAGTAGAGAGCGAGAGTAGAGATCTCTCCTTTGAAGGTGCAGTAAGTCAGAAATGCATGATAGAAATCATTAGAGACATTCTCATTAGTCTCCTGTTCTTGAACAAACGTTCCTCTGGAATCAGGATCAGAGCTTCAGAGAAGTTGCCTTCCCCCGTTTCCATGGAGACGGAGCCTCAGTGTTGCTGTGTCAAGCGGCCTTCGGGTCTGCGTTCTCAGGGCGTCTGAACCCTCAGCGGGGAAACAGTGTGAGGTGGTTTTGAGGTCGAGATGAAACTGAGTCGCTGCTGGTGGCGTGCAGCGGTGGAAAGTTTCTCATGTGCCGGAGACGCTGTCCGTCCACAGGAAGAGGAGACGAGACGCTGTCCGTCCACAGGAAGAGGAGACGAGACGCTGTCCGTCCACAGGAAGCAGCAGTCAGCCTGCGGTCAGAGTGATGTTCTGTTTTTTGCCGCACAGCAGAGACAAGAACACACACACACACACACACACACACACGTATGTATAAATATATATATATATATATATATATATATATATATATATATATATATATATATATATATATATATATATATATATATATATATTAGGGGTGGGACTCGATTAAAAAAATTAATCTAATTAATTAGGGCCTTTGTAATTAATTAATCTCAATTAATCGCATATCGATATTTGACCCGAGATCAGTAAGAACCTTTCTTTTTCTAATGGATTTTGGTATAGTGAATCAATATAGTGATACATAAGCTTAAGCAACAAAACACTGTTCGTTTTTTCAGCAAGGAAGGAGGAATTTAACCAAGACAAATAAACCAATACACATTGATTAGTGCAACTTTTGTTGGGCTGGGCGAGGGTCCTTGAAGTAGTCGGAGTGACGTCCTCTTCCACTCTAGCTGTATGTGAGGCTTGCGTGTTGGCCGCTGCTGGGACATGCTTAGCATTCAGTTGATATAGCAGGCTTGATGTGCTGCGATGGTATGCAAATTCTTTGCTGCACAATGTGCATACAGCTTTGGTTTTATCCACGCTGCCATCCGCTGGCTTTTTAAATCTAAATTTTCTGTGCACGAGACCAAGTAGTGCGCTGTCGTCAGGAGCAGTGTTGCCAACTCCCCAGTAAGGAAAGTCACTATTGGCTGTCCTAAAAGTCGCCAGAAGTCGCTAGATGAGGTCATTACCTAATTTGCAATTTGCATGTAATTGTAATGGACGCTGTAGAGAGAGGAGTAACGTCATGGGAGAAGCAAAATGTGAGCTAAAAAAACACTCTAAATATGTTTAGAACTACAAATGAACTTTCTTCTGATGATTCTTGGTTTGTCAGCAAGTGAGCAGTGGCGTATTTGCGCACACGCGATCCATTTGAAGTGTGGAGGAGTGGTGTGGGTCTCCTCTCTGCTCTGACTGCAGCAGGGAGCGCTGCTGAGACTGGCCGCCTGTGAGTGCTTTGGGACGGGGGAGGGGCTCACGCAGCACCGGCAGCTCATTGAGGACAGCAGCTGCAGAACGAGACGTCCTGTCACGTCTCCAGAGCACCAGAAAAAGTCGCTAAATTTGTTGCTAGTCGCTATTGACAAAAAAAGTCGCCAGGAGGCTTTGGAAAGTCGCCAGATTTAACGAGAAAGTCACCAAGTTGGGACCTGTTTCGTTGTTGTGTCACAGCGAAATATGTCCGGGTGAAACTCGTCCGGTGACAAACGTTCCGCGACAATTTGCGATAATTTTTTTATCGCGTTAAAATTTCTGTAATTAATTAATCGTAACTAACGCGTTAAAGTCACAGCCTTAATATATATATATATATATATATATATATTTATATATATGAACACATGGCTGTGTGTGTGTGTGTGTGTTTATTTGCACCTTTCATCTCTTTTTTCTTTTTTTTGTCTGCATTTATTCTCATTGTTTAACTCCATGGAAGGGATGTCAAGACTTTATGAGAATAATGCATATTTTAGTCTTGCAGGCAAATATCTTGTTATTCAGTGCATGTGTGCGACCATCACCATTCCTCCCTGAAAGCTGAGCTGATCCTCAGGGTGAACAGGACGGACAGGACTAACAGGGCCATGGACTAGCAAGCGGTGCTATTACATCTGAAGAGTATCAGCTGTTGTGTTATTCCCAACTAATAATTACCCATTAATAAGACAAGCAAACAAACACATACACAAGAGAACGGAAAACCAACAAACAATAAATAAATAAATGAATTAGTCAGACAGTACTGAAGTTGTGTGTGTCATGTTAGCATAGAGCGGAATAGGCAAGAAGAAAATCCTAGAAAAAAAAGGAGAGAGGGTTTAGTGTGAGATTTACTCTGGAGAGAGACTCAGCACATCCTGGCGGGTCCCATCACTGCTCAACAGCGGAACTCATCAGGAGCTGACGGGACCTGAGCAAACCTGCCGCATGCAAGTGTGAAAAACCCTGAAGCCCAGAACAGCCCTCACAGCAATGCAGGGCCAAGCCGACCGGGCGCGCCCCCCTCCCCAGGCCGCAGGAGCCACGGGGCAGCGCCCCCAGAGAGCAACCGGGGCCACCGTGTACCACACAGACCCCGAAGACAAGAGGGAGCAGCTACCGACACCCCCAGCACGCCAGAACTGACCCAGGCAGCCCGGGGCAAGAGGACCCACCCGCCACACAAACCCCGACCCCGCCCGTCCCAGCCCCCACCAAACCCCGCACCCCACCCACCCCCCACCCCCAGGTGGGCTGACGGCCCCAAGCAGCCAGGAAGCCAGACACAGGGGCAGAGCGCCCCGCCGAAGGGATGGCAGGCAGCCCGCCACCGGACCGGCCGCCACCGGAGGCTGGCCAGGGGAAACCGGAGCCGGGACCCAATGCGAGCCCAGAGGGTGAAAATGGACAGTGGTAGGGCCCGGCAGCACCAACGGGGGGGGGCACCCCGCATACCCACCCGCACCAGCCCCCGGGCGAGCACAACACGCCCAAGGCCCCCACATCCCGCAACCTGAACCACCCCCCCACCAGGACAGAGCCACCAACCACCACCACAGCACCCACCGGGACCACCAATCCAGACCCCCCCCCCACCCACACACACACACACACACACACACACACACACACATATTTTAGGGGTGTCCTCAGATAGTCCACACGATTCGATGATTCATTCGAAGGGGCCTGATTCGACTGCCAATCATACAGTCCAAGCATAGCAAAATGTGGTTATGAAACGAGGACCATTCCATTCCAGCTGTATGGGGGTGCTGAATGACTGATTTTACATAGAATTGCTTGTTTTTTTTCCAAATAAAAATGATATAAAGCCTATTTGATATACATGTTAGCCTATCAAATATACTGTGGAAAAAAATACTTAACTTGTACTTTTATTCAATATTCTATCTATTTAGTGTTTGTGAATGAACCACCATGGTGAGTGGCACAATCCGATTTTGCGCAGAGCTTCGTCACAGAGCAGCATCTCGGTTGGCTTCACTTTAAAAGTCTTACAATGTCGGAAAAAAAACTTCAGGACAAGTCAAAGATGATCCAAAAAAAGCCAAATACAAATTGTGTCAGCAGCTCCTTTCTTATCATTCCACAGGTTAGGGTTACCTAACCCTAACCCTAACCCTTTCCACCTTAAACGGGTAAGAAGCCAGATAATTGGGTGAATAAAAGATGTTTCTGTCACACACATCTCAGTTTTAATGCTGACTTTTATTTCGTTTAATTGTAATATTTTAGGTTATTATATTGTTTTTTTTATTTATCTAAAAGGCTTATTCTATTTAATTTAGAGGTTTTTTTTTTTCTTTTGCATGGATGTTGCGCTGCGAAACGGACCCAATACATCAATTAAGCCTATTTCATTTAATTTGAGCAGATAATGTGAGAAATTGTTTAGCCAAAAAATTTGAGCTTATCTGCAGAGCTTATAAATAAATTACATGCTTTAGCCCGTTTGTTAGAAGAGGGTTTGGTTATGGTCATTTGAGCTACGGTACTTCATTTGTTTGATGTCTAAAGTTACCAACACTTTGTTCCAGTCTGTGTTTCAGTATGTAGAAAAAAAAAATAAAAGCGTTGTTTTACCTGCCTGAGCTGTTTTTTTTAATTACTGAAACATTTTGCTGTAGCTTATATTCAAATCATTCTAATAATAATAATAATAATAATAATAATAATAATAATAATAATAAAGCAGGATCAGCAGGATCGGACGAATCAGATTCGACTATGTAAATTCTTAGTCGGGGACACCTCTAATACATATATATATATATATATATATATATATATATATATATATATATATATATATATATATATATATATATATATATATATATAAGCATTTTATTTGCACCTTTCATCTCTTTTAGCGCCCCCTGTGTGTCAAAAGAGCCAACTACTCCAATGACGTATAAAATTACTATACGTAATGTAATTCTATACGTCATTGAACTACTCTGTTAGCTCCATGGTCGCCCCGCCCAAGCGAGTTTCCGTGTGGGCTGTACCAAGTCAGAAAATAGGGGTCAATAGTCAGGGATACCTTCTCTTATGAACCGCACATGCAAAGTAAAACTCCAACCTGTGGTCTTGTAATGACCGTTAAGTGTGAATCAAACTGCTGGTTTTCATCCTAACAGTGTTTGACAGCTGAATAGCTGAGTGGATTTGACCCGCTCCCCCCCGGCTTCCTCAGACATGGTACGGTCCGGCCGTGTTTGAACGTTAGCGGGAGTTTCTCTGCGTTTCTGCCGCCGTTTGTTTTTCTTTACAAACGAAGAAATAAAGAAACTTCACGGGTCAGTTCTTGACGGAAAAACCTCCAGAGTCCTGCCGCCACTCAGCGAGCTGATGGGGCTTCAGAGCGGACTCCGTTTGGCTAGCTGCTGTTAGCATGTTAGCATCCTGAACGTTAAACTGCGCGTCTGTCTCTGTCTGTATGTGTCTGTGTGGCTCTTCCTGTCATTGTGAAGCAGAATTCACCAAGCGTTGGATTGTTCTCCCATAGGGAACGTGAACTGGTTTAGAACGTCGTGAGCAGGTTAGTTTTACCCTGCTGATGATGTGTTGTTGCAGTAGTAATCCTGCTCTGTCTCTCTCTGTCTGTCTCTGGCTGTCTCTGTCTGTATGTCTTTGTCTCTGTCTCTGCAGCTCAGTTTGACTCCTCTGCTCTGTCTCCGTCAGGATGGACATGACGACGTGTCTCAAGTCTCTCCTGCTGGCGGTCCATCAGCACAGGGACGGAGGGACGGCACAGACCGAGGCACAGCTCCTCAGACGGGTGGAGGTGGGCCTCATCCCTGGTTACCATGGAAACAGAGTCTGATGCTGACTGGCGCTGGCTCACCGGTTGCCTTGGAAACGGTTACAGTGTAGTTGTCCTCGCTGAAGCCGGACGACCACAGACGGCTGAGACTGGACTGTGCTGTGGCGTAGATCAGAACTCTCCGTGTTTGTTGTCGTGGGAACGTTCCCAGCTGATACCAGGGTTCTCCAGCAGGGGGCGCTCCCCCGTCCTACCTGCTCAGGGACGGAGTGTGGAGAGGATCTGGTCTCACTGTGGGGTGGGGTGGGGTTTGGGGGGGGCAGAGGTAGACCGGGGTTCTCTGAGGATTCAGGCTCTCCAGGCCGGTGGAACGTTGAGGGTTCCTCCCGGGGACATTCTGGGGTCTTGACACATCTGGACACATGTCCCCCCGACGACCAGCAGCAGCTCCTTCCTACTCTGCTCCTTCAGGAACACTTGGCAATGTCTCCGTGTCCTCCTGTGTCTCCAGGAGACCTCGGCCCTGGTCTGTGGTCCTCTGCTGTCCTCGGCCCCCCTGCTGGCTGCGGAGTGTGTGAGTGGACTGGTGGACATAGCGGGGAACCCAAACAGCAGCTCCGTTCTCACCGGGTCCATCGTGTCCCTGCTGTCCCTGCTGGGTATGTCCTGGTTCTCACGTCCTGTCCCTGTCCCACGCTGGACGTGGTGCTAACGGTTCTGGTTCCCGCAGCCGGGGACGACTCCGGCAGAGAGGTTCTCCACAGCAGCTTCAACCTGAGCGGGACGCTGTCCTCCATCGTCCAGCGCAGCGACCCTCAGGAACCACTGGTTCTGCAGGTCAGTCCAACCCACCGTCCACAGGGAGGACGGTCTTCAGACGCTCTGTCAGCTGGATCAGCTGAGACTGAGGGCCCAGAGAGACCCTGAGCAGCTGGACTGTGTCCTGGACCCTGAGCTGGGACGTGTCCTCAGTCTTCCTGGTTCTGTGTCTCAGTGTCTGCAGCTGCTGCAGAGACTCACCTACAACAGCGGCGTCCTCCAGTGGTCCAACTCCGTCCAGCAGCTGCTGTCCTTCCTCCTCACCCACATGTAAGTGTCCCCCGTCCACAACGGTCCGGGACGGAGCAGTGAGCGCTGACCCCCGTCCCCCCGTCCCCCACAGACAGTCGCAGCAGGACGTCCTCATCGTGCCGTGTCTCGGTCTCATGGCCAACCTGTGCCGGGAGAACCGCTCGGTGCAGAACCACATCCGGTCTCTGGTGAGTCTGGAGTCTGGACCGTCTCAGTCCTCTGGAGTCCAGTTCCATCAGACTGACAGCTGCAGGTCTGTCTCTGTCTCTGTCTCTGCAGGACAATGTCAAGTCCTTCTACCGGACCCTGCTGAACCTCCTGGACCACCCCAGTCTCACCGTGGTGGTCTTCTCTCTGTCCATCCTGGCCGGTCTCACCCTGAGGGACAAGGTGGGGGACAAGGTGAGGCGGGGACTCAGTTCCTCTTCACATTCTCCTCTGGTTCTCCTCTGGTTCTCTTCTGGTTCTCCTCTGGTTCTCTTCTGGTTCTCCTCTGGTTCTCCTCTGGTTCTCTTCTGGGTTCTCCTCTGGTTCTCCTCTGGTTCTCTTCTGGGTTCTCCTCTGGTTCTCCTCTGGTTCTCTTCTGGGTTCTCCTCTGGTTCTCCTCTGGTTCTCTTCTGGGTTCTCCTCTGGTTCTCCTCTGGTTCTCCTCTGAGTTCTCCTCTGGTTCTCCTCTGGGTTCTCCTCTGGGTTCTCCTCTGGTTCTCCTCTGGGTTCTCCTCTGGTTCTCTTCTGGGTTCTCCTCTGGGTTCTCCTCTGGTTCTCCTCTGGGTTCTCCTCTGGTTCTCTTCTGGGTTCTCCTCTGGTTCTCTTCTGGGTTCTCCTCTGGGTTCTCCTCTGGTTCTCCTCTGGGTTCTCCTCTGGTTCTCCTCTGGTTCTCCTCAGCTCTTCGGAGCGGAGAACATCCAGCAGACGTTCCAGCTCGTCTTCAACATCATGGTGAACGGAGACGGAACCCTGACCAGGAAGTACTCGGTGGACCTGCTGGTGGATCTGCTGAAGAACCCCAAGATAGCAGAGTGTCTGAGCAGGTCCGGTTCTCCCAGGGTTCTCCTCCTCCTCCTCCTCCTCCTCCTCCTCCTCCTCCTCCTCCTCCTCCTCACTCTTCCTCCTCTCCTCCTGCAGGTACCAGCACTTTCCGGTCTGTGTGACCCAGGTTCTAGGACTTTTGAAATCAAAGGACCCACAATCTGCAACCAAGGTACACACAAACTCACACACACACACACACACACACACACACACAGATTAACACACTGGTTCCTGCAGGTCCTGGAGCTCCTCCTGTCCATGTGCAGAGTGTCCAGTCTGCGTCCTCTGCTCTGCCGGGTGGTCTTCAGACCCGCCGAGCCCAAACTGGGGCCCGTGGGCCGCAGACCGGGACCGGAGGGGCCGGACCAGTCCAGCTGTGGCCTGGTTCTGGTGCAGTGGCTCAGCTCGCCTGTGGAGGGCGCCGAGTCCTGCTCCCTGCAAGTCCTGCAGCTGCTGAAGGAGCTGCTGGAGGTACGGATCAGAGAGACCCCCGCATGTAGACCACCACACATAGACCACCACACGTAGACCACCACACATAGACCACCGCATGTAGACCACCCCGGGACCACGTAGACCACCCCAGGCAGGGTTTCCCCCAGAAAAATTGCTAAGCCCGGTGGTTGGACTGCCAGAGAAGCCCACCGTGTTTATGTAAAAAAAAAAAAAAAAGTTAAGTTGACAGAAATTTGGAAATTTGGACTATTTTGTGTTATTGTAAGCATTTATTAACAATACTTAAATGCAGAGTCTTCCAAAAAGGCATAATCATAAATAAAGTTTTAACAAACACAAAAAATACAATTAAAATAAATATCAATTGTTTTCAATTAAGTTAAATCCTAATGAATTTTAAAACAAGCCATTGCTGTTCACATTTAAAGGTAAAATAAATTACCAAAAATAAAAAAGTGCAAACATGATCAAGGTGTAAAAACAGGGCACTCAGGGGCTGAAGAGGTCTCTGCTGGACTGTCTGACCTCGTCTACTTCTGAATGAAAAACTAAAGAAAAATTATTAGATTGCTTACAGTTAATAATATTCTTACGTTCTTTTGTTGTTTATATGGAGTTCACAGCAGTGCAGAAGTCCAGCAGTACCTCCTTCAGTCCAGCAGAGGGCGCAGTGTTACTGTTAGATGTGTAGTGCAGTGTGAAGCAGTAGAAGAAAAATGTGTCTGAATGGAATCCTCCAGACTGATGAAGCATGTTGTTCGTTCTGCTTCATTAAACAGAAGCACCGCAGTTCCACCGTCTGGACAGTGAATCATTCTGAGGACAGAACACGAACCATTCTGGATTAAATCCGCTAGTTTGATGTTTACCATCGCGACTCACAGAAGGCTGCTGTGGCGACGTGCTAGCATCCATGCTAACTCGCACCGGCTCTGCCTCATCAACTTGCTGCGGCTCTCTGATGAAAACACGCCTGACCTCTGACCCCCGCTGTGTTCACGTATCGACCATCAGGTGTCGCCATTGCAACCGTATCACCAGATGCCATTAAAAGCTCTGGAGACCGTCTTTGGTATCGTTGTTTTGGCTCATAAAAAAAAACATATTTACAGTTAAAAAAAAAAAAACAAAAACACCGACGCTTAGCCTGGCGGGGGGGGGGGGGGGGGGGAGTAGGGGGGGGGGGGGGGGGGGGGGGAGTAAAGCCTGGCCTATAAAGCACTGAGGGAAACCCTGCCAGGTCTGATCCAGATGTGAGAACAGAGGCGTTCTCAGATGTTCTGTCTGTGTCCTCCAGGAGGCGCTGGGCGGAGACCTGGTCTCTGATTGGACGCTGAGCTTTGTGGACCTACTACTTCCTGTCCTGCTGGACCTGCTGAGGAGCCTCGAGTCCTCCAGCGGAGACTCTGACCTGAGAAGAGTCTCCAGCTGGACCACAAGCATCAGCAGCCTGCTGCTCCATATCCTTCACCCCAGACCCACAGACCAGCAGACCCCCGAGAGACCAGCAGACCCCCCGAGAGACCAGCAGACCCCCCCCGAGAGACCAGCAGACCCCCCGAGAGACCAGCAGACCCCCCGAGAGACCAGCAGACCCCCCCCGAGAGACCAGCAGACCCCCCGAGAGACCAGCAGACCCCCCGAGAGACCAGCAGACCCCCCGAAAGACCAGAGACCCCCCGAAAGACCAGCAGACCCCCCGAGAGACCAGCAGACCCCCCGAGAGACCAGCAGACCCCCCAAGAGACCAGCAGATCCCCCGAGAGACCAGCAGACCCCCCGAAAGACCAGCAGACCCTCCGAGAGACCAGCAGACCCCCCCGAGAGACCAGCAGACCCCCCGAAAGACCAGCAGACCCCCCTGAGACCAGCAGACCCCCCTGAGACCAGCAGACCCCCCAAGAGATCAGCAGACCCCCCTGAGACCAGCAGACCCCCCTGAGACAGGGATGGGCAACTGGCGGGCCACATACGGCCCGCACCCTCCCTCCGTACGGCCCCCCCAATTAATTTTTGAAAATGAAAAAATATGTTTTGCTGCACACATTGAGTTGCAATGACATAGTTTGGCCACCAGATGGCACGCCCTCCGCCTCCAGCCTCCACCAGCTGACGTCACACACCCGCCATGTTGGAGTGAAAACAAACATGGGGCATTGCGCTGCTCACACGGAGCATCCAAGCCGCTGCTGCTCTGCGGTGCGCTGCTGGGCGCCCGGACTGAAAAGGTCTGGCGGAAACCCTGACTTGATCTGACAACACAACATCCCTGCTCTCCTTATCAGTCCACATTTTCAATGTTAAAGAACACAGAACGTGCACAGTACTCTCTATGAATGAAACCGCGTAACACTGGTTGTTTTCACTCCAATATGGCGGCTGGTTGCCAACCCCCGGGTCACGTGACTGCAAACACTCTATTCTCGCCAGCCCGACATGATGCCGACATGACCCCCCACCCCCCTCCCCCCTCCCCTCCACAACTTCACGGGAGCAAGGCCACCAGGGGCTTCAAGACACATGTGGCCCTCTACATCATTTAAGTTGCCCATCCCTGCCCCGAGAGACCAGCAGACCCCCCGAGAGACCAGCAGACCCCTGAGAGACCAGCAGGCCCCTGAGAGACCAGCAGACCCCCCGAGAGACCAGCAGGCCCCTGAGAGACCAGCAGACCCTGAGAGACCAGCAGACCCCCCGAGAGACCAGCAGGCCCCTGAGAGACCAGCAGGCCCCTGAGAGACCAGCAGACCCCTGAGAGACCAGCAGGCCCCTGAGAGACCAGCAGGCCCCTGAGAGACCAGCAGACCCCTGAGAGACCAGCAGGCCCCTGAGAGACCAGCAGGCCCCTTAGAGACCAGCAGGCCCCTTAGAGACCAGCAGGCCCCTGAGAGACCAGCAGACCCCTGAGAGACCAGCAGGCCCCTGAGAGACCAGCAGGCCCCTTAGAGACCAGCAGGCCCCTGAGAGACCAGCAGACCCCTGAGAGACCAGCAGGCCCCTGAGAGACCAGCAGGCCCCTGAGAGACCAGCAGACCCCTGAGAGACCAGCAGGCCCCTGAGAGCCGTCCCTCCAGACCAGCTGATCTTTGACCCTTGACCCCGTCACTGCTGTGCGTCCAAGACTCCACCCGCTCCCTGCTGTCCCGCCAGCTGAGCGCTCCGCTCTGCCTGTCCCAGGTCCAGGCCCTCCTCTCCTGTTACCATAGCAACAGTCCCCGCGGTTCCCACGGCGACCTCAGGTGAGTGACGGGTGGAAACAGGAAGCAGAAGGTCAAAGGTCAGAGGGTGGAGGAACAGAACCTGATCCTGGTCTGTCATCTGGATTTTCAGATCCAGATAGCTTTCTATAGTGTAGATTGACATGCACACAAAAGGGGCGGAGCTCTGAGTGTCTGACCAATCAGAAGCCTGCAGACCTGCTTCCGTCCTAGAGCAACTTTCTGTGTGTGTGTGTGTGTGTGTGTGTGTGTGTGTGTGTGTGTGTGTGTGTGTGTCAGTGTGTGTTCTGAGGCAGTGTTGCAGATGGTGGAGTTGATGAGCAAACTGAGGCAGCAGGTCGAAGACATGGAGACCAGTTTCTACAGGACGCTGCAGGTAACCTGTCCTCCTCCTCCTCCTCTCATCTTCCTCCTCCTCACCTCCTCACCTCCTCCTCCTCCTCCTCTCCTCAGGACCAGCAGATGGCGCCTCCTCTGTCTCTGGCTCTCTCGTCTCACCGCAGAGAGACGGTCCACCGAGCTCTCGGTCTGCTGTCTGAAGCTGCTTCACTGCCAGACTTCCCCTCTCAGCTGTGAGTCTCTCTCTCTCTCTCTCACACTCTCACACACACACACACACACACACACACACACACACACACACACACACACACACACACACCACGTGACCTGGCTCCTCCTGTGTTTACAGCTTAGCAGAAATTATTGCTGCCAACAACTTGTTCCACCAGAAGGAGGCGGAGCTCCCAGTCAAGCAGCAGGAAGCCCCGCCCCCCAGCACCGTGGACCAGTCCAGTTCTGACAGGGGTGTTTCCTGTCTGGTGGAGAAGGTCCAGAACGGCCTGGAGGTACACTTCATAGAGCATCTTCCTCCTCTGGCCTCCAGATGAGGAGGTGATGGTGTTCCAGTCAGGCTGTGTGGTGGTGAGGATGTCTGGGATGATGGTGGTAAATGCTGAGCTGCGGTCCAGGAAGAGCGTCCTCACGTAGCTGTTCTCGTTCTCCAGGTGGCTCAGCGCTGTGTGGAGTGTGATGGCGATGGCGCCCCCTGTAGACCTGATTGGCCTGTAGGCAAACTGGTGAGGGTCGAACGAGCGAGGGAGGGAGGGAGGGAGGGAGGGAGGGAGGGAGGCGGTCTCTGATGTGCTGGAGACCGATCGCTGGAAGCTTCATGACTACAGACGTCAGAGCGATGGTCTGTAATCGTTTTGGTTGGCTATGGCCGGTTTTTTGGGGATGGGGACGATGGTGGACGCCTTCAGACATGTGGGGACAGGAGCATGTGCCAGGAGAGGTTGAAAGGTCTGGTGAGGACCCCTGTGATCTGGTCTGCACATGCTTTAATTACTGCCTCTGGGATCCATCAGGACCAGCAGCTTTCCCAGGGTTCACCACTCTCAGGGTTTCTCTCACCTCATGTACAGTGGTCTTTGTGCTGGTCTGTACGGTGGTCTGTACGGTGGTCTGTACGGTGGTCTGTGTGCTGGTCTGTGTGCTGGTCTGTACGGTGGTCTCCTGAGCTGAGCTAGCAGGCCATTCCCGGCGTCCGCGTTTCTGCTTCCTCTCCCTGCGCCGTCTCCGACGCCTGCTGGTCCCGACAACAATCCCCGGGGTGCCGGTGGTCTCGCTGTCTCCAGTGGGATGTTGCGTGTCCGTGAGAAGGCGCTTGTAATATCCGTTTTAGCGCGAAGACCGATGTCTATCCGGTCTTGGCGGCTGTTTAAGTGATTGCTGTGACACGGCTGTGTCCCGAAAAGGGTTAAAAAAACACGATATGAAAAGGTACAAAAGTAGCTTGGAGCCTCGCGCTGCTGCGACTGTGCGCACCGCCATCTTGGACAGCTGCAGGTAGCTGGACCAGGACCAGGACCTGGTTGTTCATTTTGTCCTCTCGTCAGGACGGAGGACGTCCTCCACGCTGTCAGGCCCACAGCTCCTCGTCCCTGCTGGACTTGGACCGGTGTCCCTGTGCCTCTGGTCCGACGCAGCTGCTGCCCCTGGACGGGAGGCGTCCCTCTGCGTCCCTGTCCGTCCAGTCAGGACAGGTGGAGTCTGGACTGAACAACTACAGACCCATTTCCAAACTCTCTGTTTTAGTCAAGGTTCTTGACAGGCGAGTGAACAATCAGATGAAGGACTGTTTGTTTGAATGATGCATCATCCTCTCACCAGTCTGGGTTTAGGAAGCAGCACAGTACAGTCATGCTACAGTCACAGTGCTGAACGATATAGTCGGTGCTCTGGACGCCAGGAAATGCTGCGCTGCCCTGTTTATTGATTTATCAAAGGTTTTGGACACAGCTGACCACGGCGTCTCCTGCCAGAGACGTCTGAATACCGGCCCGTGGATCTCACAGCTGGATGGTTCTCACGCTGTCTCTCCAGTCGTAGGCAGTGTCTGCAGTTCGGAGATCTCTCTGAACATCTGCCATCTGCATCCAACACAATTCAGAAGCAGCGGCTCAGCCTCAGGCTGCTGCTGAAAGAGACAAAGCTGCAGCAATGTTGTTTTGGTGAATTTAAAATGGATCAGGAAGTCTGAAGAGCCTGTCACAGGGGACTGCTCATGATGATGTTTTAATAGCATGACTGGTGGTTTCTACTGCTTCATGTTAGTGTTTTATATATTTTAATGTTTAATGTTTTGTATGTCTGTCTAATATTCATATATTTGCTGCTGCACAGGTCTCTGTTGTAAACGAGACTCTGGGTCTCAGTGGGACAACCTGTAGAAATAAAGGTTAAAGAAAACTCTCTCACGGCGCCGCTGTCGTTGTCGTTGCAGCTGAAGGACTCTCACGTGTCGGACATCATCGAGGTGTACGAGCAGAAGCTGTCGGCGTTCAGCGTGAGTAGCGGCGGCCGGCGGGGTGGGGCGGGGTTCGGGGTTCGATTCCCGTCCTCACTCCTGTGTGTGTCAGTCCAAGGAGGCTCGTCTCCAGGACCTGCTGGAGGCCAAAGCCGTGGCTCAGTGCCAGGCGGACCGGCTCCTGGCCCAGTACCGGCTGCAGCGGGCGCAGGCGGAGGCCGAGGTGACACACACACACACACACACACACGCACGCACACCCCGCCCGCCCGCCGCTCAGCCCCTCTGTCCCTCAGGCGCGGCAGCTGGCGTCGCTGCTGAAGGCGGCGGAGCGGCGGCGGGAGGAGCTGCAGGCGGAGCTCAGCCAGCAGCTGCAGCTGGTGGAGCGCTCGGCCGCCGACACGGAGCAGCTGCTGCAGCACAACGCCCGGCTGCAGCGCCGCTGCCAGGAGACGCAGGAGCTGCAGGCCGCCTACAACAGCCTGCTGACCAGGTGGGGGCGGGGCGGGGGGGGGGGGGGGGGGGCGGGGGGGGGGCGGGGCCAGGATGGTGGTGAGGCGGAGCTACAGCGCTGTCCTCCTGCAGGCTGAACGACGGCGAGCGGCTGAGGAAGGAGCTGCAGGACAAACACAGCAGCCTGACCAGGAGCTACCAGAACCTGAAGAGGAGCCAGGAGGCCCTGCAGCTGCAGCACGACCGGTGAGCGAGCGCGCACACACACACACTCACTGACCCCTGACCCCTGACCCCTGACCCCTGACCCCGCCGTGCCCCCAGGCTGCAGGAGGAGCTGCAGCAGCAGCAGGAGGAGGTCCGGACGCTGCGCTGCCTCCTGCAGGAGAAGAGCTCCAACATCTCCGGTGAGTCCCACCCCCCAGGGGGGGGGGGGGCGGAGCCTCACGCTGCAGCCAATAGAAAGGCTGCAGGGTCTAAGCCCCGCCCTCTTCACAGGTCTGCAGGCGGAGCTCCGGGCGGAGGAGGAGAAGGTGAAGCAGAAGGAGCAGCAGAGGACGGAGCTGGAGGAGAGCCTGCTGCTCCTCAGGAAGGAGCTGCAGAAGACCGAGCAGGCCCGCAAGGAGGCCAGCATCAAGGTGGGGGGGGGGCCGGGGCCGGGTCCAGGTCCAGGTCTGGATACTGACCAGGTCTGGGTCTCGGGATTTCCTGGGTCTGGATGGAGTGGATTCAGACACACAGACCTGATACACTCATCAGAACCTGTGTTCTCAGCAGAACCTCATCAGAACCTGTGTTCCAGGCCTCGTCTCTGGAGCTGCAGAAGACTCACCTGGAGCAGAAGCTGCAGCAGAAAGACGAGGATCTGAACAAACACTCGGCCATGATCGCCATGATCCACAGTCTGAGCAGCGGGCGGAGCAGCAACCTGGCCCTGTGACGCACCGGCCGGTCCTCCTCCTCCTCCTCCTCCTCCTCCTCCTCCTCCTCCTCCACCTCGTCCCTGGTCCAGACGGTCTGTGGAGTCCACCAGGAGGGTCTGGTTGGTCCACTGACCAGCTGAGTCTCCTGCTTGGTTCTGCATCACATGGAACCTCGAGGGTTCAGGTCCAACTGGTCGACCGTGGACCCCTGGAGAGAACACACACACTCACTCACACACACACACACACACACACACACACAGATCTGTTCCGTTTGTTATAAATTATTTGTTTAATGTTTAAATGTTCCGTGTCTGAATAAACAAACATGATTTTAAAAACTCGTGATCAGCTGATCGACTTTCTTTTTCAATACAACATTCATGAAGAAAGTGGAAGAACGCAGTGAACGCTGTGAGGAGTCTCAGGGGTGAACCGGGGCCGGAACCTGCTCCGTGACTCCAAACCGGTCTAATCCGGTCCAGGATGGACCGCCGGAGTTCGGCACCTGGATCCTGGGTTCCTGCTCATGTGGGGGCTGGAGGGAATGAAACAGCTGATCAGCTGACCAAAGAAGCTTTGAGGAAAAGACGTATTGATCCATCAGAATGTCCTGATCACAGGGAAAATCCACGGTATGGAGGGAAAAAAAAGCGGCAGCTGCAATGGGACAAAGAGGAAGAAACCTTCACAGGATCCAGCAGGAGGTGGGAGGTAGGAGGACAGGAGGAGGCAGCAGAGACCAGGAGACCTGGACACACTGATCTAAAACATCCAGCAGGACTCCGTGATGAATACTGAGAGCCAGAAACAGTAGAGCCTGTTTTAGAGAACTGCAGGAAATATGGGCAAGAAAGAGGGAAAATGAAGGAGAGAAGGACTGGAAGGAGGAGGGAGACGGACACACTGAGGAGGAGGATATTTGACTACCTTCTGAAAAGAAACGGCCTTGATGGGGAAATATAGATGAGCAGGATGACGAGTGTTATGACTGTAACGACCAGCAGATGGCGGCAATGCGATGCCATGCAAGCTGCCTTTAAACACCACAGAAGAAGAAGAAGAAGCAGCAGGAGGAGGAGGAGGAGATGTCATCCTTCAGAGCGGTAAGTATCCTGCTGGTTTCTCTCCGTTTTCCTCCGGAAGCCTCGTGTTTCTCTCCCGGTGAGCGTCGCGCGGCGAAACGCGGTTTTACAGCGTTTATCTGCTGAGAAGCGGCGGCGGAGAGCAACGATGAGGCTGCAGCGTTAGCTCGGTGCTAGCTGCTGTGGCTAACAGCTGCAGACCGACGAGCCCAGCTGGAGACACCTGGCTCCGGAGACACCTGGATCCGGAGACACCTGGCTCCGGAGACACCTGGCTCCGGAGACACCTGGCTCCGGGGACACCTGGCTCCGGGGACACCTGGATCCGGAGACATCTGGCTCCGGAGACACCTGGATCCGGAGACATCTGGCTCTGGGGACACCTGGCTCCGGGGACACCTGGCTCTGGAGACACCTGGATCCGGAGACACCTGGCTCCGGGGACACCTGGCTCTGGAGACATCTGGCTCTGGGGACACCTGGCTCCATCACAGTAGATCATAACATGTGATCAGCATCAGTTGATGTTTCATATCCAACATCAGTATCCTGAATACTGAAAATACTTTATTAGTCTCTCTGAGCCGATGGTCTCTGGCCCGGTGGTCTCTGGCCCGGCGGTCCCTGACCCGGTGGTCTCTGGCCCGGCGGTCTCTGGCCTGGCGGTCTCGGTCCCTGACCCTGTCCTCCCTCGTTTGCCACCAGGTGTCGCTGAGCAGCTCTTTGCTCGCTGCCGCCACGGAGAACAAGAAGAGGAGCGAGGAGGCGGGGCTGAGCATCCAGGAGGTGGGTGGGGCTTATTGGGGTTTATGGGGTGGAGCGGGGCGACTGAAAGGCCGTCTGTGTCTCCGTCCTCCAGCTGCCGTCTCTGTACACCCGGCCTGAACCCGAGCGTCCCTGCCTGGAGCCGGAGGCGGGGCCTCTGGAGCAGAGCGTAGCGTCCCTGAGGAAGTGGGCGGAGCCTTACACCAGCCAGTTTCAGGTGAGGGCTGAAGCAGCTTCCTGTTTGTCTCTGACGTGTCTCTGTCTCCGTCTGTCCTCATGAACCGTCTCTGTTTCAGCTCGCGGCTCAGGCTGCTGGAGACAAACTGGAGGTGAGTGTCCGTCCGCCATGAGACAGCTGGACCTCCACCACGTCCACTGTCCATCCTGGACTGACTCAGTCCTCAGGAGACCTCAACCATGTCCCTCTGGGAGTCCATTAGCATTAGTGTGAGAGCGTTTAGAAGAGTGTATTGGAGAACTGAGACGTGTGTGTCCTTGTCTTCCTGTTCTGTTGGACCACAGCAGGTCTACAGGATGGTCCAGCCCCCCGTCAGCTCCTCAGTCACTGCTGCCTCAGGTGAGAAGACCAAAGAACTGCTGACACGGCGAAGTGCCGACTAACCCCCCAACTAACCAACTAACCGACCAACAACCTAACAGCAAACCAACCAACCAACCAACAACCTACTCATTTAAAGGTATAATGGACGATGTTTTAGCCAATGAATGGCGTGATGCGAGTTTCAACTATTGGTCGTCCAACGTGTCTGTCACGCTGGAGAAATGCTTGCGTCACGCCGTCAAGCGGCTCGTAGGAGCAGCAGAGCAGGTAGGACGGTCTGGCGCATGCACGTTTTTCAAGAAGCGAGTAACGGACATCTGGCTTCAACTTTTTCGAGAAAATCGTCCATTATACCTTTAACCAACCAACCAACCAACAATCTGCTCATTACCCAACCAACCTACTTACCTACCTACCAACTAATCAACAACCTACTCATTTAACCAACCTACCAGCTGCTCCCTGAAGCCTGGTTCACACTGCAGGATTCTTCCAGTCTTCCCTGATTCAGACACAGCAGAAGACAGACAGGACCACGTCTTCCTCTTATCTTCTAGTGGGCGGAGTCACTATGGAGAAGAACACACGAGAAGGTTCTCCATCAGAGAATCGACTGCTCCACCCTCCGTCTTCCAAACCCCAGGAGTTCCTCTCCACTGTTCTCTTTCCCTCAGTTCATTCATTCATGCCGGCATCAAGCCCCGACGCTCTGGGAGGTTTATCAGGAGGGTGTGGTCAGGTTGGCTCTGAGCTGATTGGCTCCTCTCAGCTCCGCCCACAACAGGATTTCTGATGAGAAATGTAAATCATGTTCATTATTTAGGATCTGCCTCCTTCACACCGCAGGAACACCGAACCCCGGCTGCTGTACATCCTCCCGACAGTCAGAGCTTTGCTGGCTTTGACCAGGAGGTCAAAGTTCAGCCTGATTATCCTGTAGTGTGAACCGGCCGGCGTTTAACCAGCCACCCGACCAGCAGGCCTTCAGGGTCTGCTGGTTCCGTGGAACATGTTGTGTGTCTCATGGTATTGTCAGTCTGTGTGTGTGTGTGTGTGTGTGTGTGTGTGTGTGTGTGTGTGTGTGTGTGTGTGTGTGTGTGTGTGTGTGTGTGTGTGTGTGTGTGTGTGTGTGTGTGTGTGTGTGTGTGTGTTCTTGTATATCTATCCTTGTCGGGGCCAAATGTCCCCACAAGGATAGCAAAACGTGGAACGACGTGCCTTGTGGGGACCTTTTTCCGGTCCTAAGTAGGAGAAACAGTGTTTTCTTGACCATGTTGTTGTTACTGAAAAAAGTAAAAGTGCAAAAACATTTCTTTAGGGTTAGGCTTTGTTGTGGTGTGGGTTAGGGTTAGGGTAAGGGTCAGGGTTAGGGGCTAGACATGAATGGGAGTCAATGGACGGTCCCCACAAGGATAGAAATACAAGACTGCGCGTGTGTGTGTGTGCACTGCCCCTCCTCAGGTCTGGTCTGGTCTGGTCTGGTCTGTCCCTCAGATGCCTTCCGGTTCCTGCAGGACCCTCCTCCAGACCTCTACCCCAGCGTAGCGGCGGTGGGCTTCTCCGGCTTCCTGGGACTTTATTTTGCTAAAGGTGGGCGGGGACCCGTCAGAGACCCTGTAGGCTCTCAGGAGCCGCTGGGGTTCGAACCGTCAACCCTGTGTGTGTTTTCAGGCTCCAGGACGAAGCGACTCCTCTTCCCTCTGGGCCTCATGTCCCTGACGGCCTCCGTCTTCTACCCACAGCAGGCTGCAGCCCTGCTGAAGGTCAGCCAGTCCCTGAGCTAGCTCCTGTAGCATCACCGCTAGCTCCTGTAGCATCACCGCTAGCTCCTGTAGCATCAGAGCTAGCTCCTGTAGCATCACCGCTAGCTCCTGCAGTATCAGGTTTATTTCCTGATCAGGTTCTCGATGTTCTAGGAAGGCTCTCCAGTCGTTCTCTGGAGGTTTTCTTCTCACTCAGTGTGTCTGATCCGTTTCCACCAGGTGAGTCGGGACTCGGCCTCCAGCTGGACTCAGCAGGGTCGGGGTGCCGTGGAGCAGCTGTGGAAAGATCCTCCATTTTCAAGGAAGAAGGTGGGTGACACAGTGTTAGCTTCATCCGCTAACGTGCGTTAGCGGCTGCACTGATGTTTCTGTTTGTCTGAAGTCTGAGAAGAAGGAAAAGGCAGACTCTGGACCGAGCAGCTGAAGGAGACCTGGACCCCCACCTGGACCTGGACCAATGACCTGCACTACTCACCTGGATCTGGACCCCCCCACCTGGACCTGGACCAGTCACCTGTTGATCTTCACTCAGCCTGCTCCTCAGCTCAGACGTCTGACCCACATGACTCCACCACAGAATG